>NC_092824.1:50378401-50583401 GCF_023375885.2 Dermacentor andersoni
AGTGAGCGAGGCATGGGCGTTGTACTGTGCCAACGGGAAAATGGAGAAGTAGAACACCCCGTCCTGTATGCTAGTCGTAAGCTGACCAGTCGTGAGCAGGCGTATAGCGCCACCGAGAAAGAGTGTGCGTGTATCGTGTGGGCCGTTCAGAAATTGTCATGTTACCTAGCTGGCTCGAGGTTTATCATTGAAACGGATCACTGCCCTCTCCAATGGCTGCAGACCATCTCTCCCAAAAATGGCCGCCTCCTGCGCTGGAGCCTCGCTTTGCAACAATATTCCTTTGAGGTGCGTTACAAAAAGGGGAGTCTCAACGGTAACGCCGATGGCTTAAGTCGAAGCCCCTAACGTGGGAATCAGCCTCAAAATTGCTTGTTACTGATGTTTTTTTTCCTGAGGTAGGATTTTTAACCTATTGCTTTTGTGTAGTGTTTCAAAGTGATGATGTGCTTTTTAGTGCAATTTTTCCGATTTGTGGACGCGTTCTGAGTGCTGCTAAACTACTGTAAGGAACTAGGCAGCAGTAAAAAAGGGGAAAGAGCCTGGCAGGGCTTAGTGAGGGTTGTGCCGTGCTTGCTGACTGAGCGGTTGACTTTTGGCGTGGTTCTAACGCTTGCCGGAAACGAGAACAAAAATGTCAACTCTCCCGAAGTCACTTTGCAGTGTCCTGTGTGCACCTGAACGTGAGAACGAGGCCTTCTCTGTGCGCTGCGCTCAAGAAACGCCCAAGGACGCCCAACTTCGGTTATGAGCATCATCGAGCGACATCCCTCCGGACAGCGGATGCAGTCCCCTGACCATCGGGATCTCCTTTCCCCGGCGGGGCGGTCTGTTACGTTTCGCCTACAACGCGCGGTAATGCCGGCGCGGATGCAACGGACGCCGGGGCTTTGTTCAAAGCGGCGGACATTTTGGCCCGTCCGACGCCGCCGCAACGCCTACCCGCCAAGCGTGCCCAGGCGTGTTTCAGTGCCACGTGTCTTCGTGTGTGCGTGTGTGTGTGTGTGCCCTCGCTTGTCAAAGCGCGGCAGCCGGGGAGCGGATTTCCCCGAATGAGGAGCCTGGAGGTCTCTCGGCTCAACTGTTCGCGCCGTCGTGTGGGTGAGGGTTGGCGATGCGTCACTACACTCGGTTCAGCAGGTCTCTCGGCCCGACAGTTCGCGCCGTCGTGGGCTCCTGCTGCGCCGTCCCGTGACCTTCATCCCGTGACCTTCCCTCCTTCCCTTTTGGACCGCGACGCCGGGAGTATAAGAGCAGCTGCCCCCGGACGCCAAGAGAGAGGCTCCGATTTGTACTGTTGAGTTACGTGCTCTCCCGTCTCTCCACTTCGGTCGAACTGACCGGCCGCTCTTTTGCTATGTTAGAATAAACAAGTTGTTCTGTTACCAGTCTTCTCATGCTTTGCCGGGACCTTCGGATGCTTCCAGTGCCCCAGGCCGCCAGGCCAACGCTACCCTTGGGGCTTGCGACCCATTGGCAATAACGGGCGTCAGCACCGAGACCCCAACAACTCGGGCCAGCGGTGCGATTCCAACAACCGGCTCAGGGGCCAAAAGACGACTCACAAAATAATGCGCCCCCACTTCCGTACAGTGGCCGAACTGCGGAATCTGAGTGGAAAACAGAGCATATCTCCGCTATCGCTATCGGTGATATTTGACCGCTCCTCATGCCGGCCGAGTTGGACTCAGTCATTTGCGTTTCGCGAGATAGCGGTGACGCGGCCTCGAACGCGCGCTTTTCTTCACTGGGGTGTCATTTGCACGCTGTCCCAAGGTAAAAACAAAAGAACAAAAAATAAAATGAAAAAGAAAGAACAAACGCACAGGCGCCAATCTAGGACGACTCACTCTGCTTTGTACACAATGGAGGAACTCCCCCATTGGCACCTCTGGTTGGAAAATACCTTTCTCGCACATGTGCAGGACATGTTTACTCCGGCCAAATGGTCCGTTCACAAAGCCTTTCTTTCCCAACATGCTGCTTGCTATTGGCCTCCCGCCTTCGCTAACGATATGTGGAACATCACGACTGGCCGACGTCTGCTCTTACGAACAAATTCTAGCGTAAGAAAATTTCCGTGAAATACGGGACCAAAACACGCGAACTCCGTGTTGCCGACAAGGACGGCGCGGATCAGGACAGAGGCACGCGGGCGGTGCCGCTAATTTTCGGCAACGCTGGCGCGGCGCGGAAGGAATGAATTCCTTGTAAGGAAGTTTCCTCCGATAATAACGGAGCGGGTGACGCATACATCGGTTGGCGGCGGATTACACGGCTTGGCCTGCATGCAGGCTGTGTCGCGGCTACGCAGGCAAGACCAGCTCCACAGACTATATAAGGCACGTCTTCCATAATATGTCGCGAAAATAACGAATATTAGTGGAAACCATAGCTCTCTCATGCATGAAAAGGAAAATTTCTCAAGAATTAAAAAAAAAATGGGTTGGAGTGCGCGCGGCAGACATTAACAATTCGCGACTGGGAGCTTACCAACGTCCGCTGAAAAGTGCACTACAACCATTTCATCGTACCGGTGCAAACGTACGTAGCAGAAACTTGGAGGTTAACAACGAAGATCGAGAAGAAGTTCAGGACCGCGCAAGGAGCGATGAAACGAAAAGTGTTAGGCGTTAACGTTATGAGCAGCAAACGGGGATATCCGATATTCTATATAGTTGACATTCGGAAGAAAAAATGGCGCTGGGAAGGGCGTGTAATGCGTAGGGCAGATAATCGGTGCACCATTAGAGTTACAGAATGGATACCAAGGGAAGAGAAGCGCAGTCGAGGACGGTAGAAAATTTGGTGTGGTGATGAAAACAGGAAATTTGCAGGCGCAAGTTGGAATTAGCGCTATAGCGCAGGACAGCGGTGCACATAAATCGAAGCCGATGAGAGCGATGATAGATCTCCCTCTCTCTTCACACACACACACACACACACACACACACACACACACACACACACACACACACACACACACACACACACACACACACACACACGTATATATATATATATATATATATATATATATATATATATATATATATATATACCGACAGCTGTTTGGTGTCAGCGATCATATGATGTACTTCCACCAGTTTCGTTAAAGTTCAGATGGAAAAACCTACTTAACTGCGGCGCAAGTATTTGTCTTCCCTGGTGTGTTCCTTGCAATTCCGACCCATGGGATGTTCGGCTTCAATAGTCACAAGGTCACTGTGGCTATTTATTCTCGTGCATTTAAACTTCGCCAGCTGACAACTTGCGCTAATTTCAGCCAACGTCACATCAAAACGAAAGGCCCCACGCGAAACACTTAAACGACAAGAACAAGAACGTTTTATTTCTTCAGTTCAGAAAATGGAGGCAGACTAAAGAACCGAGATAAGTTCGCTTGACGGACGTTCGAGCCGTCCTTGAAATGGCAGTTCACATAGAGAAAACAGTCGTTTGAATTTATAATTTACAGAACACGTAATCTTAGTGATATATACACAAAACACTTGATTTGATAAATGGTTTGGAACAGTGCGTTCAATCACACCAGCAACGCACTATATTAAAACAGAAATCCAGAAAGGGCATTATACACGGATCATTACAGACAAAGAAATAAATCACATATGTTTCAACAAAAATAAGAAAAGAAGCAGCCCAAGTTGAAGATATGTAAACAATCAATCAAGGATGACAAAGAACATCTTTTTTTTAGGTTAGCGTAGCTTAGATTTTAAGTTTTCCTCGCATGTGGTTAATGGTTTAGCAAAACCGGAAGACAGTGCCGAATCGCTTTGGTCTCCATAAGTAGTGCGAGAGAATGGCACGTCGTTCAACGTTACAGAGATGACCTCGAAGGAGGACATTTGCATATCTTTTTTTTTTTTCTCCAACCGCAAACACGAGAAAAGCGCGAAAATTTCAACACGACGCAAGCAAGCGCATCGGACGCGCGGCTGTTTGTTTGGCTCACACAGCGCGGCTCAAGTGTTTGCTTGTGCCGAGAACGCGCATATAGATTTTTACCCGCACGCGCCAGCCGACGCTGTCTGCCGCCTCGTGCGGCCTCGAGGGTAAGTATAGACTCGCAACCCTCTCTGCACTCGAGGGTGAGCGCAGATTTAACAGCGGTTCTAACCACGGGTCTCGTCGCGAGAACCCGGAAGCGAAAGGGGGAGGGGGCTCCAAGCCGGAAACTGGGTCGCCGTCCGCGCCCGCGGCCTTTCCATCACAGCGCACGGGTTATTTAAGAGGGGATGAGGCACTGGGCGCTTGTTTTTTCAAGAACACTTGGTCAAGCGGGAGCTGCAGTTAAGATACAGTATTTTTTTTTCCTTAAGTCAACTTGCCACGTGACAGGAGGATGCCAGTTACCAAATGAGTGGACATTAGGGGTGGCCGGCGTATCCATCGAATTGTCCGGACACATGCAAAGCGCACCGCAACAACGTGTTCCCATCGACGACGACTCGGGAGCAAAGAGCAGTTGTGTAAATAAAGTTGTTGATCTCGCTCCCTCTCTCGATAAGCGAATTTTCTCTCTGCGTGGAGGAAACAACTCCCTCTCTCTCTCCCTGTCGGGTAGGCGTTAGTTGTTGCTGCAATTTTCCTTGCTTTTCCTTTCCGCTTGCACGGCGACATGCATGTTTATACTTAAGTAAAAGCGCAAAGCCCCTCGTAATGCACAAATTGCAGCAGTGGCTCAGCGAACTTATAGTTCATGAGCAAACGCCTATAACTGTCCGACTAATCCGTTCCTACATAGCTTGCCAGCTTTTCATACTCTTTCTCGAGTATAGCCTTTGATCGTTCGTTCCTGGCCAGATCCACAACAGGCGGTGAATGTCCGGCGGGGAAGCTTGAGCAGCAAACCTTGGACATTTTTTAACTAACGTTCTAACAGTTGATACGCTTCTTGAAAGAATTTGGGTCTCGTATTTGACAAGACTCATATATTTCATAGCAGAGTTCGCGCGTTGCCGAACGCCATGTCGGTCGCTCACCTATGGCGATCGGCGAAGATAAGTTGATGGCCACCGCGATGGCCAGTCTGAGGCGTAGCACTGTAGAGTGAGAAAAGTGTCGTGAACTTGAGCGCTTTGTTATATCGACGTGGGTTTTACTCGCCAAGGCACGATAGACACCGTTGCGCGGGAAAATCCGGAGTGATTGAGACCATGTGTGGCACTGAAAAAGCGGCACACGAGCCTTTTTCGCATCCCCACCTCCTTGTCAGAATGCAGGCGCCGCGGTCAGGGTTCGAACCTGCGACGTCGTGCTCAGCACCAGAACGCCGTTGCAATTGAAAGAACCAGAAAATTTTGCATTGAAAAAAAAAAAAAAAGCTGATTTCCGTCGGCCTGTGTTTAACGGTCCACATGTTGTTCTGCGCGTAGGGTAGGGAATGGGTACCGGAAATGACACGATGGAGAACGTCTGTCGTGTTCCAGGGCTTGTACATATACGTGTACAGATATGCGACAACGTCGGCCGAAGAGAGAATGGAAAAAAAGAGAGAGAATGTAATGCACACATTCGAGTGCTTGTCAAGGAAGCAAATGTTTACAAACAAGAACCAAACAAAAGTACCTCGTCCTCTGTGGTCCGACTCTTTACGCCGTGTTTGTAGCGCCGTTTGCTCACGAAGATGTATGCCGACTAGCTCACCAAATTTAGCGTTATTGCACAAGTCGAAACCGTATAAATTAACTGCCTACAGACCGTCAAAGCCTGGGAATCTAAAGCGTTCCTCAGCGTCAGCCGTGGTCCCATTCCGAAAAAAGAAAAAAAGTACGTCGATCCATTTCTCTCAGATCACATTTGCCACATTAGAGGTGGCTGGTCTCTCTCTCTGAAGGTGGCCCAAATTATTGGAATTGAACGCTTATAACACATGAAAAACTTTGGTAGGACATGTATGCGTCAGGCATGCAGGCGACCGATGGTTAAGAGTTGCAGAATGGATGCCGAGCGAAGGAAAGCGCAGTCGAGGACGACCTAGGCTGTGTAATATGAAAGTAGGATATTCGCATCGAGTCAGCTGTCCAAACGGAAACATAATCGAAGATCGCTGGCAGACGCTTGCGTTCCCGCAGTGTAGATAACTTAGGATGATGGATGATGACGATGATGGGTTGAACGCAGAATTGATCGCCGTCAATCTGTCTAGCTTGTGCTGCGGACATCTAAACGGTGCCCAGCACAGGAATACGTGGAATGAGGCTACAAACGAACGGGAGTGATGGTCGGGAGAGAAATACATGCCACACATACCATACTATACAGTTCGCGACAACACTGCACCCGTATGCGCTATAAGCACAGTCAGCGTCTACACACGCGTTGGGGGTATCCACTGCGTGGTCGGCGAACAGTATGTGGCGCGCAATGAAGTGGGACGGATGTCGCGGCAGTTTTGTGCGGACGGCGAGACGCAATGGACCGTCAAGGGGCGTCCGTGCTATTCCGGGGACGTTACACGGTGACACCGCCAGCACAGCGAAGCGCGTGACATTAAACCAACACGAGGCTCGCACGCGCTGCGCACGTGCCCGCTCGTTCTGCCGTAAACAGAGATAGTATTTGCATGTTATGCGCGGGTCGCGTATAGGCACAGCGGTGCATGCATGCCTGCCGCGATAGCTGGTGCATGAATCCGGCACCATGGTTCACCCCGAATGCGTCTGACGACGCTATGCACCCATTGTAAGCAACGCGGACGGCCGGTGACAGAGCTCGATCTACACGGTTGGTAGAACGTATAGAAACACTCATGTACTTACACGCGCGATAATCGGACCGCACGGCGGCTGGCACTCTTAAAGCATCAAATGCTTTTAGCTCCCGTCGTCGGCGGTCTTCAGGAGATCCTGAGCCAAAAGCCACAGCCGGGCACTCAAACGAGAAAATTCGGGCAAGTTGCGAGAACATAACGATACTCTCTTTGTACCCCCCCTCCCCCTTATTGTACAGGACCGCATTACATACGCTAGTTACTCGCAAAGAAGTCACAAAAAAATATTGCTTTCGAGTTCTTTCTAATGTTTGTTCACAGTATCACTCAAGCTGAAACTTCTACTACGCCGAAGTTTTATTTGTAATTTTTAGTAGCGACGTTCTAGAGGTAGATACAAGGCACCATGTACTTCAATTCTGGAAATGGATTTTGCTGTGGATCTGCTGCGCTCGCCCAGCTGCTGCGTGGCGCGGCGCCGGACGCGTCGATGCGCTCCTTTGCCTTCGTGGAGGACGGAAAAAAATTAAGAAAGAGCATTGCGTCACGCAGCCGGCCTTGAGAAGCGAACGCTCAGTGAAGCCAGTCCTTTGCTCAGTGGGCGGCACAACACGTGACTTGTTGCGTCGAGAGCACGGAGCAAGAATCGAGATTTGCCGAGACGTTTGGTTGCGCCTCCTTCAGGCGCTTTCCTTCTTCTAGATGGGCAGTGCGCTCGGTCTACCTGGCGTCTTTCGCTGCCCGTCGCGCAGCCTTCAACCTGTTCTTCTAGATGGGCAGCGTCCATACGGACTACTGCACAGTATGGCGTGGCGCGGTGTGGTGTGGGGGGGTGTGTCGTTGCGAACACGCACTAGACCGATTTTAGTATTGTGGCTAGTGTCATCTGCAACCAACCTGCTTTGCCGGTTGCCATTTCGTGCTTACATCTACTCTCGATTACGGGAGAGCCAGTTTTTTTTTGCAGTAGCTGCGTCCGCACTTAGAAATAGTTCGATGTTCCTGATCGCAATTGTGCGACGCTTCTTTAAATGGGCTCAGTACTGAATTAAAAAAAATAAATATGTTAATCCTTAGAAACGAACTGCGGTACGCGGCTACTAATGAGTTGATTTAGATGAATTCGTCTTTTCGTTGAGTTTCTTTCCGGGTTTTTTATTGGCGGGCCGTCGCGGTAGCTTCACGTGCACTTTCGCGCGAGCAAACGCCGTTGCCGCGCAGCGAAGCGTGGAGGGAAAGCGCGGAGTGATAAATTTTCGTCGCCGAACTTCTCGCGAAGCTTGTGCAGCGTTAACCGAAATCCACACGAGAAACAAGCACAACTCTTCCACCATGGTGTGTTGACAGGAACGTTCTGGCGGCTACCCGAGTATATACAGAATAGGACTGCATCGGAGCGGACCCTCGCACTATCATAAGTTTAGCTGTTTTCTTCGACGTGTATCAACCATTACGTGCGCTAAAATGAAGACTCTTACTTGAGCCGACCGACAGAAGCGATTCCTGTGCGCGGGTCCTTTATACAAAATTCTTCAAAACTTCGGTGCAAGCGCGTAGCTTTGAAGAAAACCGGCGCTACCATCAGTTCTGGGTGCTTGGCAAAAATGATTAGACACAATGAAGTAAATCTGACCGCGCGAAGACTGCTATTCCCATTCAATGTGATCAGGCTTCGGCGATACCTCCGAAACTTTGAGCACATTTCCTCCTCAGACAGCAGCAAGCTCCGACACAACGGACACCGCCCCCTTCGCAAGATCACCTTTGTCACACGCACAACGTCGTATTCGCGCCGTATTGCCTGCTGAGGCCTATATATATATATATATATATATATATATATAAACTTATTGTGACGACAGCAAGCTAAAGCTACATACCTGAAGCGAGGGACTCCGTCGTTGAAAACGGTGTAATTATTTACTCCGCCGGGGAGCGTAGGGTGTTCTCTGGGGAACCAAATTCAGTCACATTATGCGTCAATATGGGTGTCGCTTTCATCCTATACGCGTATGCGTACTACACCTGCGGACAGCCCAGCCTCGCACCAAGCACTGTTGCTTGTGCGGGTTGGATATGTAACTGTACATGTCAACGTACGTAATAAGGAGTACTATTACGTCAATTTGTCTTTCGAGATTCTATTTTTTTCTTCATTATTTGGTAGAAAAGGGCCGGCTACTAGAGTGGAAAATGAAAGCCAGAGCTTTCCTTCCTTTCTTTCTTTTTTAAATGTCAAGAGTATTTTCGCCCGGTTTTGGATTCTGTTCAGTAACGGTTCCCGAAACTCTATATATAGTTCAGTACTGGGCTTCCTGGCAGGCCGAATCGTCAATCGCTGCGAAAACACACGTGCACTTAGGCTTACGTGCAAGTTAAGAAACCCCGTGCCGCCAAAATTATTCCGAAGCCCTCGATTATACGGCGTCTGTCATAGCCCCAGGGCGGTTTCAATCAATCAATCAATCAATCAATCAATCAATCAATCAATCAATCAATCAATCAATCAATCAATCAATCAATCAATCAATCAATCAATCTCCACTCTTATCAGCTTTGGGACCTCAAACCCCTCGAACCAATCAATCGCGAAGCGGGCGTCAATCCACATAACGCCGGCGTGTAGCCCGGGCGCACAGACCCGACAACGGAAGAAGCGCACCTGTATGCGGATAGCGCACGGATTCAAACAAACGAAGAAGCAAGAAAAAAAAAGAATAAAGAAAAAAGCGACGATCGCGAGGAAAGGGTGCCACACGGAGCTTGCCTGCGGCAATCCATGGCTCGGGTGCTATATGGGTCAGAGATAGCGCGCCAGCCATCGCAGCGCTTTCCCCGTTTTATTCTTCTTCCTTCTATGACACACCTACATGGCGGCCATTCGCGTGGCTTTGCGGGAAGTGCTTGCAAGAAGCAGCAGCCCGTAAATCGGCGTCGGGAAAAGTGATATCGGCGCCGCCGAACCCTCCCCCTCCCCACCCCCCGACACAAATGCGGCAAAAGTGAGCAAAGCTCGCGGTTCGCGAGGAGAATCTCTCTCGCACGGTTCTCAAAGCTTCCGCATTGGCGCGTCTAAGCGCATCGTCACCGGTCGGACGCTATCGACACCGCTCCGCCGGCACGTGTCGTCTACGCATGCGCGGTTACAGAGCTCTATACCGCAGGCTTGTGTGCACGGTACACCTATAGTTGGGGCTAGCAATGTATACGGCAAAGATAACGCTGAGTGTTTTCGCATATGTCGTCGCCGCATTTCGCATATGCTCTGCCCGCAGACATTTAAAATTTGCACGATAAAAGTATAACGACATTATGCAAGTCAGAATTGCGCATGCTATATCTGAGACTCACAAGGTGTACGTTCAACGCTGCTTAGTATATAAGCAATATATATGTATGTATACACTAAAGCTCCCAACTGATGCAGAGTATAGAGACTTGCATGGCCTGTTGGTGCATATTTGAGGACCGAAACCGGAAACGGGGAGACCCGGACCACAGCGCTTTTTAAAAACTACAGTTTGCGGCTTTCCCCGACCACGCAAGGCGCACGCACCTCAAGTGGCTTTCCGTTACGTATAGGGAGTACCCCCCCACCCCCCCCCCCCAAAAAAAAAAAAAAGAAAAGAAAAGCGAAACCTCAAGAAGTGAGCGCTGCGTTACGGCTTCCTAGACGTCCCCCAGAATTCCCTCTGACTGTTTTGATCCCCACAGGGAGAACCTGCTAAAACAACTATAGGAACAGCGCGGCAACCCGTACGCTTAATGTCCGTGCGAAACAGTTGGACCTGCAGCGGCGCACTTAACACTGCAGTTGCAGGACGTCGCCGAGCAGTGTCTCTGACCGCAGCCGCCATATATGAGAAGAAACGAAACGACATTGACGGACGAAAAAAAAAAAAAAAATAGAAGCGTCCATGTTTCTTATTGCTCGTATCACTGCCGTGCAACAAAGCCCAAGCTAGGCAGAATATTCGTGGTTGCGCGTTCGAGCAAAACCACGCCAAATTATCGCTATTGCAGACTGCTTGTAGTTTCACACAATCGCGGGCACACTTCGCGATAAGAGTGATCGGAGATGTCATTGCGCATGTGAATTGAGTGCTTCTTCAACCCTGCTTATGCCACTGAGTCACCTTCTTCATTAAAGTTCATTCTCACTCTCTCGATTTTGATTCTGCTAACATGGCAACCGAGATCGAATGGATCTCGGAGGCCATGTGTCCACTGGTTAGGTGTGTGTGTCGTGGCGCCTGCTACGTCGCCGGTGAAATGCCAAGATAGTCACCGAGCCAGAAACGTATAGGGAACGTCCAATCTCCAGAAGCGCTCGGGTTAAAAACTAATGGGAGCTTTAACTGCATGGTCAGCGGTGGAGGTAATCAAGAGACGTTCGGAGTATCGGTGGCGTCTATAATCCGCGGCCGAGAGGGTGGCGATCTCTGGATTTAAAATGCGTCCGGCGCTCTCACAACAAAAGCGCCGGACGCTATTTCGGGAGCCGGAAACACGTTACAGACGTCGGCTTTTGGTCACCACCTATTGGTGGAACTGGGGTCGTTACAGGAACAGGTAACTTTATGATATGGAGATCGAGGCATTAATGAACTGACAGAATGTAGACATACACAGAAATGCTAGACTGCAATAGATGTGGTAAAACTTGATTAGCTCAAGCACGCTTGGCGGCTATTTGTCGCCGTACCGTTTCATGTACGGGGTTCCAGTAGAAATCAGCATATTCACGGAAAGCTTCAGTGCAAGGTTTCCCAGCCACCCGTCATGCGTATCCAAACGTTTTCTTCCACCTACTGCTTAGGAAACGAGGCCGTTCCCAGAATCCATCATAACGCGCGACGCTGTTTTACGCTGCCGTAGCTCACTCAACGATCGACTGCGACATTTGTGTCCTACATTCGCGGAGACGCTAGGTCGACCTCGAGCCCGAGGAATGCTGCAATAACCCCATCTCTTATGTTTCCTTGTTTTTGCTTCTTCGTTATCTTAGACATTCACATTATCACATACGTATAGCGTTAAATGAAGGTCCGCGTCTTGTAAACCCCAGAAAAACTAGTCGCAATACTCGGAGTGCATTAAATAATTTAACAGCTTTATTCTTTTTTTTTTTTTTGCAGCCAGTTTCGATTTTGCTACCACTGTGTCATGACACAAAAGGTGATCACGTGTTAGCAGGACATTGCGACGTTTCGACACTCGCTCCGGCTCGCTCGACCGACTGCTGTGCTGCCACATCGGACCTTACGGCGAGTATAGCTGCATACGAGGCGTGCGTCAAAACCCAGCAACAGCCTGCTTCCACGTGACCAATTTGTGCGTCATGACGTCACGACATAGTAACCTGCTGGCTAACGAAGCCAAAACTGACCGTAGAAAAGCTATCATATTAAATTATTTAGGCCGCTCTGAGGCTTGTCAGTACATTTTTATGGCGTGTAGAGATCAAGAACCTTCATCCAACGGCAAAAAGGAAAGAAAGAAAGAAAGAAAGAAAGGAAAAAGAAAGGGAAAAGAGAAGTGGAGTTGAAAATATCATGTCGGTACTCTTTTGAGGTAAATGTAGGAGCAGAAAAGAAAGAAGAAAAACAACGCTGAAAATAATTTTGCGTACTCCGTCTCAAGCCCCCCCCCCCTTTTTTTTTTTCTTTTCGACGCCAGTTAACAGCTGGAAGCGACGGTTCGCCAACAAGCGCGAACCAGAGAGTCGTCGCCAAGAAGCAGAAATGAACCGCTGAGTAGCAAAATAAGAGAACTAGGGAAAGAGAGAGAAAGGGAGATAGCCAACGGACGGACAGGGCGGCACAACCGGCTTCTCGAGACATCTCGTTTTCCGCGGCATCATGAAGCGGTTGCGCTGTGTGCGCCATCTACCATGCAGAGTCCGTGGATTCGCTCACACGGTGGATTCGCACTTCTAACTCGTCCATATTAAGACCTTATTTAATTATGGGGTTTTACGTGCCAAAACCACTTTCTGATTAAGACATTATTACGCCATCGTTTCCTACAAAAAACACAAGAGGGAATTCCGGCGCTGCGATCTTTGACTTTGGATGGGAATGGTGGGAGTATACAGGGCGCTTACACAACTTTGCACAGCCTTCGTGCTTGTGCCTTCAGACGCTCTTGCGGCGTTATTCACAACGCCTTTCTCTTTCTAAATTTCCGAGCAATCATAGCATTCTTCTTTTCTTCTAAACGCACGAAGCGAACTAAGGAACAGCGCACACGCGCAATCATTTGCGAATTGTTGCATTCATAATAACGCAAAGACGTTTCGTTGGAAGTTATCAACCAGGAAAGTCACAAATGTGACTTGGCCAAGCCCGTGCACTACCCTCAATTACCATTCCGGCCGAACAGACGCGTTCTTGAGCTACGCCTTTAGCTCCCGTAGAAGTTAGCGCCAGATGTCCTTCCCGCAACTTCTTGTAGGAAACTCAATGCAACGTGCGTGCATGCAGCCGTCTGCTCATCGCTGGACCGCAGAAGGAAAAGCCGAGCGGCCACTCGGGAGAACGCCCTCCACTCTCGTCTGTCTGGAGAGGAGGAGGGGTTTTCAAGGTCTCCGGTGGCAACCGCTCCATTTTCCCGGGGGCTGGTTATAGGCTCCCCTCTCGCAAAAACCACTCCTCCTCGTTCTCCTCTGCTACTGCAGTGTGGTCTCGTCTCTTTCTCTCTCTCTCTCTCTCTCTCTTAGTACCGGCTCATCACCCGTCGTGCGAGGAGCCCTTCAATCACTACCCGTCCGCACACGGGCGGCGAAGCCTGCCACATCCCGCTGCGCCATGCGCATTCTTGGAATCTTGTTGTTTTTCCACTTCACGCGCGTCTTGCCTTTCCATCGGCGACAAGCGCGAGCTGTGTTGTGTTGTCGCCCAACTTCGCGCCTCGCGTCTTGACGTTAAGTTGCACTGTATCTCGCTCTTTTTTTTTTTTTTTTCGCAAGTGCACACAATTAGAGCGATATTTAGCAATGACAAGCGCACCCGGATTTTTGTTTTTGTTGTCTCTTTTCATGTGTTTTCAGGTTTGGGAACAAGCTACTGGAAGTCTTCACGATAAACGCACGTGCCAATCTTTGAAGCGTGTATTCTTTATGGTTTCTCTATTATGTCCACGTTTTGCTTACATGCATTACTTAAGGCGCAACGTGAACGAGAAATACACAGTCGAACCTCTATGCAACGAAATGACCTGTGCAACGAAGGAATAATTCTGACGAGGATTACATAGCGAGCTGCGTCGTGTGCGACCTCTACAACGAGGTGACCTATACAACGAATGATTTCGGAGGCCCCGAGTACTTCGTTATGAGTGAATGAATGAATGAATGAATGAATGAATGAATGAATGAATGAATAAAACTTTATTTGAAACGGCTCTTGGTTATGAAGGCGTTCGGCCTATTCTGTGCGTTGCCGTCAAAACGCGGGGGCGCTGCCCCATCAAGCTGCTCAGTGTGGCAGCGTTTATGTTTAGCGGAGCAATGAACGGAGCAAGTTGGTGGACGTTCGTGACTGCATCGCGCTTAGTATCACACTGACGGAAGGTCTATAGAACGACCAAAGACGTGGACGTATGTAGAGCAAACAACCAACTCCTTTAATACTGTTAGAGAACACGCTTTACACATGGTGATGAGGGGGGGGAGGGGTGTGAAATGCAAGACATGACAAGGTGATGACGTGTGATTATGCGGTGGACTGAAACGGCAGCGTTCACTCGCACCCGTTGGCCCTGTCAAACTCGGCCTCAGCTTCGACGAGCACGATGGACAGAGTGCTTCCCATATTTTTCACCCTGTTTGCGTTTTTTTTTTTTTTTTGCTGTGCCAATGACTTTGGTGCTATACCTAGTTGCGGACAGCATGTGCGAAATTTGCAGTGCGCAGCCAAGTTGTTGCTATCTAGTTGTCTGAAAGCGACACGTGAATAGACGCCGTGCCACTTTCACAGTTTGCGCGCCACACTAAATTCCGCAGAATATGTCCAGAGCAAAAAAAGAAAAGAATAAATTACGCAATAATAAAGCTCAGTGGCTAGCGCGTCTGGCTGTCCTAGCAAACCCATGGTGCCCCAGCTACCGTTGCCTCTGAGTGACAATGTACAGATCTCGAAGGCTATGCTTCCGCAGGCTGCACACGCGGGAAGTGATAGCGGAGCCAGAAGCACGTCTAAACCACAACGTTCTAAACACGACCTATAAGAAAAAAAACATGTAGACTGTGACGTATTTTCAGCTTCCGCAATCGCTACTGGTGTATGCAGCCTGCAGAGGCACAGCCTTCGAGATGTGTCGCCGTTACTCAGAGGCAACGGGCACAGGGCCACGGATTTGGACACCACCTAATGCCGCAGCGGCATGAGTTCGACCCCCAGTGGCGGTGAGTGGGGGAGCCCTGACAAACCGGCTAAACCAAGCAACGCGTTTCAACCGGTGGGCAAAGTTGCTTTCTTTTTTTCTTTTGCACTATGTCGAGGGCGAAGCTGAGGTTACGCTGGCGGCCTCGTGAGGACGACTACTGTCTGCTTAACGGAACGTCTGCTTAACGGAACGTCTGCTTAACGGAACGTCTGCTTAACGGACGCAGCAAACCCAGTTTTTCGAGGCCTTATCTTCTGCCGCAGTAAACATCGAAAAAAAAAAAAAAGAACGAGGCAACACCCGGCACAGCAACGCCTCATGTTCTAACCCCCTCTTTCTGCCTTCAAAACACGGCGGGCACTCGTGCTATTCGCCGCGTCTCCACCCCAAAACCCCTCCCCTCCGATCAACGGCTACCAAAGCTAGTCGCCTGTTCTGTTTCAAATTTCAAGAGAGGAGGAAAATGAAGAGTACCAGAGATCCACAAAGAAGTAGGACAGTTGGCTCAACGAAGAAGAAAGCGGATCTCCTGGTGCTCCGCGAGCAAAACTTTAAAAGGAAAGCGGCGCCGATAAAAGCAGCCAGTTCGCGCAGGATCTCGTCTCGACCGGGTTTCTTGCCGAGGATGCGGCGGCGAAGAAGAGGGAGAGAGAGAGAGTCCGGAGCGTCGAGTCGAGCCTGCTCGCTCGCAGCGCCGCAGGGGGGCACGTGCAATGCACCGAAAAAAAAATTTAGAAAAAATGAAGCCTCTGGAATAATTTTCGAGTGAGCGGTGGCCGGCAAGAGCATTATAACGAGAAAAAAATTTTTTATACCAATGCGTCCTCAGTGGGAGGATTACCTGGACATGAAGAGAGATTTTCGCAAGGTGTTAATGACAAAACAGCAGCAGCACCAGAGAGAGAGAGAGAGAGAGAGAGAGAGTCGCACTGCGTTTCCTTCTGATGCTGTGTGCTGCAAACGCAATCGTGATTTTCTGATTGACTCACGACCCCTCACACGGGAAAGTAACGTTAGGGAAATTTCGTGCGTCTTTCTTCTTTTATTTCTCCCTCCTTTAAGAACCTGGTGGTTAAATTAAATGGTTAGTAAGGGTAAATTCGTTCTTTAGAAACAGTGCGGCTGCCTATGAACGCGTGAAAGCCGAATGCCGTTCCGAAATCAATCACTCAAACAATCTTAGGATGCCCTGAGTACAGCTAGCAAAAGGGAAAGCCAGGCGCCTTGGTAGCAGCTCGACACACACACACACACACAAAAGAAGATGCGAGCAAAACTTCTCGAACAATCGTTAACAATCACCGTCGTCGGTGATATACTAGGAATACCTGCTGCAACCTTGAGGTGTCTACAAACTTCGTTTTCGCCTATATATATATGCATGCGCGCGTGAGCTCCACGAGCTGTTCGTGCGCGCGTTGTATTTTTCTTTTTTCGTTCCTCAACAAACTTCGAGCAATCATCCAGCACTCGTGCGTAGTTCGGCATCTGGATCGAGTTTCCGTCGTTGGTACTCCTGTTTCGACACTTCCCCGATTACACCACCAGCTGCAGCTATCGGACTGCCTCGCCACAGACACACTTTAGTCGCACCACAGTGTGATCACGCCCAGACGGCGCATTTATACTTACGTATTTCGTTCTTTTTCGCATGCGCCCGTATCGCCACGGTACAGAGCGCAGACGACGGAATTCCTATAGGCTTACGAAGCGCCACCGCGGTACACGCACCCATCGATGGCGTCATAGGGAAGTGACTGACACGCGATCCGCGCTAGATGACGAGTCATCGTCGCTCAACGCGCGAGAGTTGCCCGATATACCGCGACACACGATTTCGAAAGGGTGAGGAATACAACTGCAACGTGAGAGCGCGTTTGCAACCGCTCAAACGACGAAATTGCTCGTCACGCACCAGGAGTTATGACGTTACGTTGAACGCGTGCGCGCGTGTGTCACGTCCAATACACGCGAACACGTCACTTTAAACATGCGCACGTGCGTTGCGTCCTTTGAAACGGGCGGCTGGACAGCGCCGGAGTTCCCTCTAGCATCTTTAGTAGGAATCTCTCTGCAGTGGGCATGGCATCCGAGATGGGGGGGGGGGGGGGGGATCTAGCGCGCGTAGCGCGATCTCGGAGGGCGAGCTTCCGTCACGTTCTGCAATTATACCATTCGCGTCGCAAATCGCGTCACTGATGCAAAACCTCGTACCGTCGCCGGCACGTCAGCTCGCGTGATCCGCAGCCGCTGTCCCCAGAACGCCACGGTATGCCATGCTCAGGCTGTGATGCAATGAGGATAAACTTGCACGTCTCTTGACGATGGAGAGCGCAATAAAACAAGACGTAATGGCTTACTGATAGGCGTGGCCCTGTGAGGAAGTCGCGAACAGGCCTGCCAAGAGAGTAAATCCAGCAGGAGATGATTTCGCTTTGATATTACTGCACGAGTTCACTGATCATAAATATAAGCACAAATTTGAGGAACGCAAAGAGAGGCAGCCATCCATCTTAAAACGGTTGACAATTTTACTCACGTTAATATAGCCATAGCTTGTAGGCCAATGCTCCGCTATATAATAGATGTTTGCATGCTTAGCACGAGTGCATAAATAGACGCACGCACCCTCCCCCTCCCCCCTCGAAAAAAAGAAGGAAGAAACAAGCAAACGCGTCCGCATTCTTACATTTATGTGCACCTCAAAGAACCCCATGCAGACGCTCAAAGGTAATTTACAGTCATCGACAATACGGCGTCCCTCAAAACCCGCTGTGCGGTTAGAGGACGATCAAAATATCATTCAGTAACCGCGGCTGGAAGAGAGCAGCATGTACAGTCGTCGAATTTGCTATTCAACAGAAACGCGTGGACGGGCGTGACGGCGTAGCAGTTCTCGAGTTCTGCGCAGTCAACTGAACGTCGCGTGGAACCCCGATGGAACGCAGTTGTGATGGGCCCCCCCGGTGAACGCTCTGTCTGCGTGGGCGGCATTCCTCTCATACAAAAGCAAAGAACAAACAAACAAAGAAAAGAAAGACGAACGACAACTGTTAACGCTCGTCTCCGGCGTGGTTCGCAGCGCGAGATGTGAGTGGCTGGATGCGTGTGAATTCCTGCCACGCGCGTTTCTCTCCCCCCTCCCCCCCTTTTCCGGGAGCTAGCAACACTCACCTCCTCACTCACATAGTACTCGCAGCGCGGTCGACCTTGGTTGGACGCCGTAGACTCCCGGGGAGGAGGGGGGGAAGCAAAAGTAAATAAGAGGTCTCCCGCGCTATCCCGCCTACTATTTGGAACGTTGCGCTTTCCCATGGCCTCCGAGATTCCCGATACTGGCTATCTTGGAGGGCTTTGACGATAGAGTAGGGATGGAGGCCCTAGAGGAGACGTCTCGAGGTGAAAACAGGTGCACGAGGCTGTTGCGTTTCGTAAGAGGGTAGGTGTGAGAGCGTAAGGAGTAGGTTACCCAAGTTATTTGGGCTGAGGAGGCCGATGCACCCTTGCTACAGAAGTTCACACAACTGTTAGTAGAAGGAAAATATGTAGTCGGTGACTGTCGGAAAGGAAAATCACAAGCAGCGACGCGACCATCGAGAGGACGACGGTGCGAATATAGCAGTGCGAATATAAGACGCCGGCGTGAGCGTGTTCGTGCAGCTTGCGTGGCTTCGGACAAGGCTTAATTCTCGCCAACTTTCAGACGAAGCTCACGAAGCTATACCATTAAAAGTGCGCGTACAATAACGCTGCCGCGTACCGTCATTTTCTTCGTTGTTTGATGAATTAAAAGCCGCCTTTCATTAGAAGTCACCATTTGTCGTCTACTATCGTTAGAGAATATGTGTGCTGTAAGCATGTGCTTCCCGACGATATATCAGACGCGTCGAATGGTGGCTTCTAATGAAAGGCGGCTTCTAACTCACAGAAAAAGAGAAACCGATGGTATGAATTTCAGTTAGAATTGCCATGAACGCACCTACTGTAATCCATGGCTGCCAACACCTGCTTCGCAAAACGTTCTGGACGCTCAATATGCGCCCTGGTATATGCGGCAAATCAGAAATGGTTCGACCACCAAAGTTTCGTTATTACTCGGAATGGCTCAGAAGCGCAAATCTAGCCGCCAAACATGTCGGAAACATCGGCTTAAACGACGACAGGCTGAAAACGGGAAGTTTAGATTAGACAGACAGACAGACAGACAGACAGACAGACAGACAGACAGACAGACAGACAGACAGACAGACAGACAGACAGACAGACAGACAGACAGACAGACAGACAGACAGACAGACAGACAGACAGACAGACAGACAGACAGACAGACAGACAGACAGACAGACAGACAGACAGACAGACAGACAGACAGACAGACAGACAGACAGACAGACAGACAGACAGACAGACAGACAGACAGACAGACAGACAGACAGACAGACAGACAGACAGACAGACAGACAGACAGACAGACAGACAGACAGACAGACAGACAGACAGACAGACAGACAGACAGACAGACAGACAGACAGACAGACAGACAGACAGACAGACAGACAGACAGACAGACAGACAGACAGACAGACAGACAGACAGACAGACAGACAGACAGACAGACAGACAGACAGACAGACAGACAGACAGACAGACAGACAGACAGACAGACAGACAGACAGACAGACAGACAGACAGACAGACAGACAGACAGACAGACAGACAGACAGACAGACAGACAGACAGACAGACAGACAGACAGACAGACAGACAGACAGACAGACAGACAGACAGACAGACAGACAGACAGACAGACAGACAGACAGACAGACAGACAGACAGACAGACAGACAGACAGACAGACAGACAGACAGACAGACAGACAGACAGACAGACAGACAGACAGACAGACAGACAGACAGACAGACAGACAGACAGACAGACAGACAGACAGACAGACAGACAGACAGACAGACAGACAGACAGACAGACAGACAGACAGACAGACAGACAGACAGACAGACAGACAGACAGACAGACAGACAGACAGACAGACAGACAGACAGACAGACAGACAGACAGACAGACAGACAGACAGACAGACAGACAGACAGACAGACAGACAGACAGACAGACAGACAGACAGACAGACAGACAGACAGACAGACAGACAGACAGACAGACAGACAGACAGACAGACAGACAGACAGACAGACAGACAGACAGACAGACAGACAGACAGACAGACAGACAGACAGACAGACAGACAGACAGACAGACAGACAGACAGACAGACAGACAGACAGACAGACAGACAGACAGACAGACAGACAGACAGACAGACAGACAGACAGACAGACAGACAGACAGACAGACAGACAGACAGACAGACAGACAGACAGACAGACAGACAGACAGACAGACAGACAGACAGACAGACAGACAGACAGACAGACAGACAGACAGACAGACAGACAGACAGACAGACAGACAGACA
The DNA here is from genome assembly GCF_023375885.2 of Dermacentor andersoni. Lineage (NCBI taxonomy): Eukaryota > Metazoa > Arthropoda > Arachnida > Ixodida > Ixodidae > Dermacentor > Dermacentor andersoni. Next base: position 50,399,020 of record NC_092824.1, read on the forward strand.
GACAGACAGACAGACAGACAGACAGACAGACAGACAGACAGACAGACAGACAGACAGACAGACAGACAGACAGACAGACAGACAGACAGACAGACAGACAGACAGACAGACAGACAGACAGACAGACAGACAGACAGACAGACAGACAGACAGACAGACAGACAGACAGACAGACAGACAGACAGACAGACAGACAGACAGACAGACAGACAGACAGACAGACAGACAGACAGACAGACAGACAGACAGACAGACAGACAGACAGACAGACAGACAGACAGACAGACAGACAGACAGACAGACAGACAGACAGACAGACAGACAGACAGACAGACAGACAGACAGACAGACAGACAGACAGACAGACAGACAGACAGACAGACAGACAGACAGACAGACAGACAGACAGACAGACAGACAGACAGACAGACAGACAGACAGACAGACAGACAGACAGACAGACAGACAGACAGACAGACAGACAGACAGACAGACAGACAGACAGACAGACAGACAGACAGACAGACAGACAGACAGACAGACAGACAGACAGACAGACAGACAGACAGACAGACAGACAGACGGACGGACGGACGGACGGACGGACGGACGGACGGACGGACGGACGGACGGACGGACGGACGGACGGACGGACGGACGGACGGACGGACGGACGGACAGACAGACAGAGATTTCCTGAAACAACTTAAGATTTTGCAACATCACGCTAAACATAGTTCCATGAAAGCACTTTAAGACGAGCACCACAGGAAATTATATATATATACATATATATATATATATATATATATATATATGAGAGAGAGAGAGATAGATAGATAGATAGATAGATAGATAGATAGATAGATAGATAGATAGATAGATAGATAGATAGATAGATAGATAGATAGATAGATAGATAGATAGAGAGAGCTTGGGAACATTCTGGCGTTGGTCCCAGAGGCGGGAGTAGGCAGCAGTAGCCTTGTTAAAGAAAGTGTAAAGTGCAGAGTATGGCGTAGTGGGTCGGATGCAAGCTAGCTCATAGGACGACCTCTCAAACATTTTCCACTGCGAACAGTAAAGCTATATAAGAAACGGGGCAGATCATGTTCGTTTGTTCGGTCACGTTTTGGCTCAAGTATTTTCGGCACGCAAAAAGAAAGAAAGAAGACATACTTTAACAAAAGAATGAAAAAGATTAAAACAATTATGTGGTTTTACGTGCCAAAACCACTTTCTTATTATGAGGCACGCCGTAGTGGAGGACTCCGGAAATTTCGACCACCTGGGGTTCTTTAACGTGCACCTAAATCTAAGTACACGCGTGTTTTCGCATTTCGGCCCCATGGAAATGCGGCCGCCGTGGCCGGGATTCGATCCCACGACCTCGTGCTCAGCAGCCCAACACCATAGCCACTGAGCAACCACGGCGGGTAAAAGAACGAAAATAAGGCACGATGAAAACGTAAACCATACTTTTTCGAGTTGCATTCAAAGAAAGCGACCCCGCAAGATTCTGAATATCACGCGTATAGAACATCCAACGTACCGAGAAGTCGGTCGCTGCCACCAAATAGAGAGAGCTCAAGGGTTGCTTCTGCCTTGGTATGTCGAAAGCGACTGATCTCGTATTTATTTATTTATTTATTTATTTATTTATTTATTTATTTATTTCCTTTGCAGAGTAAGATAGCACTTATCCTCAGCGCGGACGCTTCAACAAGTTGCCCTTTCCCCACCATTTCCATGTGTATCTGACAATCATAGGCGCCCTGTGCAAGCATTGTTTTGTTTTAATCTTCATAAGACCTTTTTTTTTTTTTTTTCTTAGAGAACCACCTATAGGTAAACAGTGTCAGGCGTAACAGCAGTCGTGGCACGGTATATGTTCACCACGAGTAGATCGACGCGCCTTTCTGTCTGACACATACAGATAGGCACTTTGCTCTGCCTAACATCTCGGCATTCCACCTTATTAGTCTCTCTCTCTCTCTCTTTCTCGTTCTTCCGGGATTTTCCTGAGCACAAACAATAAACGCCGCTGCGTTGGGCAAGATGCCTCGCCTCTTTTTGTAGAGCCCTATATTACGCATACAAAAGACGCCAAAGCGGCGATGGTAGAGGTACGTATAATTTATGCGAAGGAAGCTTATACGAAGAACACTGCACGTTTTTTTCTCTCTTATTTCTTTTTCTTTACTTAATGACTGTCTGCAACGTCTTTCTTTTTAAGAAGAGCTACACTTGTTTCGGGCTCTCCTCTGGCATCACGTGTGCACGGCGTTGAACGTAGTAATCATGCGTAATCAGCCGAAAGTTGAGGAGAGATAGAAAAAAAAATAACGATGATTGACTATAAAAAAAAAAATAGTGTCAGTTTTGAAGTTCAGCAACTATACACCAGGTTCTGACGGCCGGACGTCGGAGTTGGGAGAGGGGGGGAGAATTACTAATTAATTTTGGCCGCCTATAGAGTTCGTTAACGCGCACCCAATTAATGCACGGTATACGAGAGAGTTCTCGGATTTCGCCTGCGCATCGGAATGCGGGCGCGCCGGGGGTAGGGATCGAACCCGAGACCTTGTGCACTAAGGAGCACAATTAATGCCACAGCAGGCGAAGACGTACAGACTCAAGACTATTTGGAAGCTCGAGTCGTGTATGCTGCGATAAGCACTGAAATAAAAAGCTGTGTTCTCTTCCTCCGTCTCTCTCAAAGCTTCTGCGCGGGCTTCGGTCCACTTATCACTGGCGCTTGCGGCCGGGTCTCTCTGACTCGGCTCCGTGTTTGATTCCGACACAGCTTGTAGTACGAGCTTTGCCTAACCTTAAATAACTTGAGCTTTGATGCCTAAATCACGCCAATTTGGAATTAATTAAATTGTGGGGTTTTACGTGCCAAAACCACTTTCTGATTATGAGGCACGCCGCAGTGGAGGACTCTCGAAATTTCGACCACCTGGGGTTCTTTAACGTGCACATAAATCTAAGTACACGGGTGTATTCGCATTTCGCCCCCATCGAAATGCGGCCGCCGGGGCAGGGATTCGCTTCCGCGACCTCCGTGCTCAGCAGCCCAACACCGTAGCCACTGAGCAACCGCGGCGGGTAATTTGGAATCGTGTCCCGTCCTTGAAAAAAAAAAAATGAATTCGTATTTTTTGGATATCTTTATATCTCTGAATTCCAAGATCGCGTCTCCGCGGTATCCATTCCCGGTCACCCACCCCGCGGGAACCAGTGAATAAAGTTGCCGAAATGACCGCGACATTAACTGAGTACCGGTTTTTTAGCCCTCAACTAAGTCAGTTAGGATTTTCCCCGAAAAAAAAAAAAAATCAGATTCGTACCTTCAGACCTTGCGCTTTCTGCCCATTCCAAATCTTATCTCGGCGCGTTAAGTTACTTACCCAAACCTTATATCAGTTGCGTATACGTCACTTGAAGAATTAGCACTGTTTCCTATGACTCTGGGGCTTATCGCAGTAAAACACTATACATTTCACTTCGGAATCACGTTTGCACGAGTAGATGCGTGGACGCTGCCGCGCGACCAGTGCATAACTTTTTGTCCGTCACATATAAGGACACACTATTGATGTGCCTTTATGTCACATTACGTGTGTCTTTATATCTTTATCCGGCAGGTGCATCGCCAAATCTAACGAAATTCCCAATCAAGAGCCGGCTTGCAAAGAGAAATAAATGAAAGCAGCCGGTTGCATTTTTATCGGTTGACCCGCCGTGGTTGCTCAGTGGCTATGGTGTTGGGCTGCTGAACACGAGGTCGCGGGATCGAATCACGGCCACGGCGGCCGCATTTCGATGGGGGCGAAATGCGAAAACACCCGTGTGCTTATATTTGGGTGAACGTTAAAGATCCCCAGGTGGTCGAAATTTCCGGAGTCCTCCACTACGGCGTGCCTCATAATCAGAAAGTGGTTTTGGCACGCTAAACCCCATAACTTAATTAAAAAAATTTTTATCGGTTGACAGGCGTATGCAAAGATTTACTCCTGAACGACCAAGCAGATTTTTTGGGGGGGAAACGACAGGAATCGCGGCTAATTATACTAGAGCGTTGTAATACGTTTGTCATGAATTACGTTTCGCGGTTATCCACTGCAATTTAACGTCGTTGCGAAGTGTCCTTTAATCTCGATTTCGTAACAACCTGCGGCGTTCTTCCTCGACTGTGCTTCCTTGAAAGACAAGTGAGCTACAAGTGACTTGCTCTATAACATTAAATGGCATTAGATACTGTGTATTGCGACGCACAATGTGCTAATGTACTATGTGTTACTGCTTTCGAACCTTCATTTACCTCTAATGTTAATATTTTATCTCGTTTATGTTTGTTTTACCCCATCTTTTATTGCTATGTCCAATCTCCATCTTCTTTAATCGTTTGTTTGTTTTTCCGAGTCAGCCTATTTTTGACATGTACTGTCTCTCTAAGACAGGAATGACGTAGCGAGCACCACCACCAATGCGAACCTCTTGTACACATCCCGATTTAATAACCCAAAATAAAGTTAGCGAGGACAAAGAGAAAAAGACAGACAGAGCACGGCACAAAATGAAAGGATAGCAAAAAAGAAAAAAGAAAACACCACAAGAAACGTTTCTCACACCTACATTGTTTATTAATGTAGTACCTTCATCCTTTAATATGTCGTCTCTATAATTTTCCTTTCTTTATTTTTGTTTCGCTACCGCTAGATTCACGGCCCCATAGTGGGCTGCGCCTATCCCGCGCTGTACAGCCAAGGGAAGAACCAACGAACCAAACTGAGTTACACAAACTGTCGCTGTTCAAGGCTTCCCAGGCGGAATAAAACCGTCTCCACATTTCTTTTCTTTTTTTTTTGCGTTCCAGCGTGAACACTCCACTTCGCACGCTAATTTCACCTCGCTGTCTTAATTAGCGTCAGAACTACGTCTTCGCTCCTCTCGACGCCAGCGGCGCCATACCGGTTCCCTCTGGCGTACAATGAATGCACAATTAACGCGTTCGGCTACAAGATAGTGAACAGGTATATACGTATATTCCGTCCTCCCGCGGTCTTCCTCGACGTTCTGAGACGTTCGCAGAAACAAAAAAACGAAGAAAGAAAAAAAATGACAATGCAAATGAGTTCCTGCGCCGACGGGCAACCAACGGAGCGTCGTTCCGCGAGTCGGCGACGACGACAAACAACCGGCGTTACACACACCGTGCCGCGAGCACAGTCGCGACGCTGGGTCGCACCCGTACTCCCTCTCCCTCCCTCCCTCCCTCCCTCTCTCTCTCTCTCTATCTCTCTTTGCCGGTCGTGTTCCTCAGCTCCGAGTCTATGGATTAATTCTGCGCGCGCACACACACGCACACACACAGCTGCCCTCCCCCACCATTCGTGCCATGGGAGTACAAGCGGGGCGTACATATATGCAAGCGCAGGCGGCGACGGCACAATTAGCGGCGGTGCCAGGCGCTCCGAGGCGGTTTAAACGACGGGCGACGTTGTTGTTTTTTTGCGAACGCGCTACAGCGCCGATAATTTATTCTGCGGGCGCGCGCGGCTGCTTCTGCGTATAGTCGCACCCCCCTCCCCCTCGCCCGATAGCTGGCGCTCGCGCAATCTCATAACGTTGGCCGCATACCAACACCGAGTATGCCTCCATATCGATGCGTGCGGGGGGGGATGGGCGAACGCGCACCTTTGGGGATTACTACAGGGATGGGCACCGCGGGCAGAATTCCAAGTTGGGAACGCGCGCGCGATCCTCGATCTCGCGGCTACGACCGCATGCAGCGAGCTCCAACTGCGACGCCGCGGCCGTCAGTGATGTATGTCGCAGCTTTTCGTCCACGTTCTTCATTTTGCGCGCAAACGTTGCAGGTGCACGTGACGCAGGCGTGAGACAGACGTGCGCGCACACACACGCATGCGCACGAGCGCAGGAAATTTGAAGAATTACCGCGTTCTCGTGTTTTAGTTTCTTCTTTTTTTTTACTCTTTCAGGTGAAGTATAAACGTAAGAACAGCCCCATCTTTTTCCCCCCGACTACCTTTATTCACGCGTCATCTCTGGGGCCAGTATTTTCCAAAACAAACAAATGGCCGCTACAGACTTGGGGGCGTTTGCTTTACACCTTGTAAAATTTGGCAGAGTCCTGAAATGTTCGCCCATACCGTCAGTTCTGAACGCTTTTCTATACTCGTTAGGTCGCCTGTATACGTAATGCGATCACCATACACGAAGCGATACCGCGAGTCGCCACCACTTGAAGCCAGCAGCCAAGTGTAGGGCTCGAATGGCAGAGAGAGAGAGAGAGAGAGAGCTTCATTTGCCACTGCAGGGTTGGAAGTTAGGGCAGGTAGGCCTAGTGTGGCTCCCAGGTGGGGGCGACATCTAGGGCCCACGAGACGAGTGCCAGTTGTGTTTGCTCGTCTGCTCTTGTCAGCAGCTGGTTCATTGACAGAGCACTGCTCTCGTTGGGCGTAGGTATAGACGTATACTTGGTTCGGCTCTCACCGGCGCGTCAATCATATTCTATTTCGGGGTCATTTACCTTTTAGCTTGATTAGAAACAAGGACTATTTAGCACTATTCATCATTCCTATGCGCTCGTTTTCTTCACAGTCTGCTGCCTTCAGGTGGGAATCACGTGGGTATCGCGTGGGTATCACATGCGAGTCGCGTGCGTGCCTGCTTGTAGAACCAGTAGCATTTTCCCCCCACTGATTCTATACACAGCAAAATTCGAGAGCCATCTATCATTTAAATTCATGTTTGGAGCGTCATTCTCATATGAGTTTCCCTATACAACTATATAGCAGGGGCTACTCTGGCACTTCATCAAATCGTTTAGTTAACACGGGAATGCTGGGTATAGCGCGTCTATACTTGTCTAATCTTCGTGCTCGTTGGCTTCAAACGTTCTTGTAACGTTACTTATTGCGCTTTCTCGTTCTGAATTTCCTAGCGATCCCTGTGTGTGTGTGTGTGTGTGTTTTTCTTTATAAGCGCACGTACGACAGCAATAAGTTTCTGCGAACACGCATAACCGTTTACGAACTGCCACAATCAACGCAACACAATCTTTTTCTTTGGTTATCAACTTGCGAAGACATAAGCCCATTTGAAGCTGCAGACGAACAACGGCAAATCCACGTACTAAGCATCACGCCGATGCGGGCAGAACCCCCCGCGCACCTGCAGCTCCCGTGAACAGTAACGCCATAGTTCCCTCTACATAGCGATTCCGTGATTATTCTGGCCGGCAACTTGAAGGTACTATATATATGTATCCCCGCGCGCACATTTAGCTTGACCTCGCGTGAGAGTGCATTCGACAAAACAAACACGAACGCGTATAGAGAGGACGCTTGAGCGCCACATTATACGGTACGTGTCGACAATTAACGCTGGACGCGTAATCAACAATCGCTCCGCCAGAGAACACACAACGAAGGAAGCGCTTCCCCTCTCTCTGTCCCACACACAACGAAGAAAACGCGCTCTCTCTCTCACACACACAGCCATAGAAACGCTCTCTCTCTCTCTCTCTCTCTCTCTCTCTCTCTCTACAGCGTGCGGGCCAGAGTTTCGCGCGCGCAACAAAAATCGAAAGTGCGTCGCGTGCTGAACGACGACGCATTTCTCGAAGGTCGCGCCTCCACCGGTCTCTCTCGCGCGCGCTAGCATGCCAGCGTTCAATCTGCGTAATAAAACACACACACTTTAGATTCTTCGCACGCATTCCTTCCAACTCGGCGGTGGGAGCGATCGAGCCGCGATATATCGCTAACATCCCCACCGCTTGCGCAGCGCCTACAGCGTGGCGCAACATTTAATACAAACACGCGAGAAATTCCGCGCGCATCTGCTTAACGTGCTCGCAGAGAAAAAAAAAAAGACAAAAAGAAAGAACGAGGAGGATACAATGGCGCAATGACGATATGATGACGATGATGATCTGCGGATTTCAATGGCGCCAACGCTGTACTGCGGCTACGCAGCGCCAAATCAGCGGTGATTTGGTTCGCTCAGGCTAATAGTATAATAAGCTGATGACCCGCGTATTCAAAGTGGGGGAATAAATATACTGGCGCACGTAGACCGCGTTAGACGACGCGCAGAATATGCGAGTGAGCTTATCGGCTATAGGATCGCAAGCCGAGCGAGCTCGGTACGCAGCCGCCTCGTGATTTCTGCGGCATTTCTGCGACACTTGCGACAAAAGAAAAAGAGGAGGAGGAGAAGCACGGGACACGTGCGTGGACAGCTAGGATGGCACGCGTCCTGCGCACTCCATTTTTTGTTGTCCTTATTACAGTTCTACGTGAACGCTGCACAAGTCACGAGAGAGAGAGAGAGAGAGAGAGAGAGAGAGAGAGAGAGAGAGAGAGAGAGAGAGCTCATTCGCGCACCTCGTTTGACCTAAAAAACCAAGATAGCGAACCTCGGGTTGTAATAGCAATTATAAGTTGTATACACATGCCGTTCCTGCTACCCTCCGTTCCTCGCAACGCCGAAGCTTTCAGAAGGCGGGTCTCAACACTAAAATTGAATTCTGAGGTTTTTTATGCATGCCAGAACCCCGATCTGATTACGAGGCACGCCGTATTGGAGTGCTCAGGATTAACTTCAAACAATTGGGGTATTCTTAAGGTGCGCTTAAATTTAAGAAAACAAGCGATTTTTTTTTTTTTTTGCATTTTTGCAACAAAACAAGCGCCCTCAAAGTGACCAAAAAGAAGAAAGAAAAGAAAGGGGGTATCGAGAAAGAACCGAAGACTCGATTTGCCAGCGCAAAATTCCGAGATACCTTTCCTTTTTTCTTTTCATTTTTTTTTATCGGTACGCGATGTTTTCGCAACAACTGGCACCGCCAGACTCGCATTAATTTTCTACATAGGCCCGGAAATGGCCACTGAAATATCTTAAAGAGCCTCTTAGCAACGAAAGAGTCGAGAGCGTCGTCCTGTTGTTTTGCCCAGCCGCACTTGCCAACATGGCAAACACCAGAGAGATTTCCGTTTAGACTTGGCGCCGCACAAGGGATGGAATTATGGACAGCTACCCTACAGCACTGTAGGCGGCATGCAGAACTTGTGTCCTGTTTTTTTTTTCTTCTTTTTTTTTTACCGTCGACATAATGTGTGATCTTTGAGAGATTACACGAATGAGTTTCCTGTGGTGTAAATATAATAGAAAACCATATATACGCTCTGGGATATGTCTGACACCTATTTTTACGGTACGCAAGGATCAAATTCTGAATACGATACATATTTATGTAGCCTATGAAAAACTAGAATTTTTTAAAATTTTAATTGGAAAACCTGGAAGTCAGAATAACGTTCACTACACTTCAGTTATTATTTAATATCAGTCTCATCACGCGTGCGTAGGAATACGTTTTATGGGAGCAGAAGTATGTAAAAAAAGATATTTACAATAACGATTAATCAATACCACAAAAAGATTACGACGAACATCTCAGCTGAAGATGTATGGCACTCAGGTTCGGCAAAATTCAAACACGTGTAGGTTATTGTAAATAGTCGTTAAAGCTTGACCTAGTCCCTTATTAGTCGATATTAGTCCTTTTCTCGTATTTTTAAGCAAGTATTGGGTAAGTCAGGCGAGGAGGGGTAGGGGGTACTGTTGCTTTTTTGCGAGGAATTCTTTGCTGAATATCATCAGGCACTATGAAGTATAGGTAGGTTCCCATATATCGCCTAATTTCGGGCCCATTCACACACACAAACACACACACACACACACACACACACGCACACGCACACGCACGCACGCACGCACGCACGCACGCACGCACGCAGATACAACGCAATATTGAAATCTTAAACGATGCCAAGCTTCCTTGAGTAAGCGAGGGACGAAGCACGCGCATATAGCCTCGTCGCTAGCAGCTGTTGGCTGTTTGTGCCACCAGGACGAAGGTCATGCGTAATGCCCTCTCTCCTCCCCCTCTCTCTTTATCCCTGTATGCCCTTCCCCCAGTGCTGGGCAGCAAACCGGACGTGCGCCTGGTTAATCCTCCCCGTATTTCCTCTCTTCCGTTTCTCTCCCTGTCTCTTGTCGTGGGAAGAATGTGGATGAGCGGTGCATGGCAGGGGATGAGAGACGAGGCACGGCGTTCAAGACTTCTACAACCCTTATATGCCAGAACGCCTTTATATGGCACGGCCTGCCTCGGGGACAGGCCATGAACGGACTCACATACACACCGCAGGGGCACGCGCCCAGTTTTTCCGCAAGGCCAGTTGCACAATTTCGGCGGGTCAAGTTATACTCGTGGCTAGGCAGCGGCAGAAGCCAGCACCTTCAAAGCGCAGGCAACAAGCGGCAAACAAAGCTGCGCTTTGATTAAACAAAGTATTGCTCCGCTAAAGGGAAACGAACCCTTGACATCCGTCTCACCGAGCGGGCGATCCTTGCGATGGCGGCGTGTGAGGCTTTTCTGTGAGAACGGTGAATAGACAACGAAATTGCAAATACGAAAAATACAGAACAAGCGCTGTTATTATTTTTTTTTTTTGAATAGTTCACAGCCAGATATATGGGTAGAAGCACTTTCTAAAAAAAAAAAAAAAAAAAAAGCGAGATGCAGGCTGCATAAAGAGGAAGGTCGCGGATGATTGGCCGTCCTTGACAGGGACAAGCATGGCCATGGCCGCGCGCCGAGAAAAAAAAAAGCAGAACTTCTTTCATCGGAGCTGTTTCTTTCATTCTGGTATACACAGGAGCCCATGAAACGCCATTCATAGGCAACAGAATGTTCCGAAGGAATAGAGCATTCACGGCCCTGCCTTGCACGACAGAGCTCTCTCAAAGCGAAACTCTCTCGAGTGGCAGTCCCAATTGCGCTCGAGAAACTGAATGTTTCCATCTGCGCATGCGCGTCATCGCCACGTCGCAAGCCCGCTAGAGGGCATCTCGGTACCACATGCTGTCACGTTGTAAAGTGACGGGAAAGAGCTAGAATTGCTGCCGCAAGCACGAGTTAAGAATCCAACTCTTTACCGAGAGAACACGTGCTCAGAGAGGCGAGCAACACACACCCCCGTGTTCTAGAACACTCAACGCTCCACCTTGAGACAATTGTTGATGATGATTTACTGGCATCCCCTTTGAAACGGGGCGGGAGCAAATTGTCACCTAGCCTGCCTGAGTAGATGACCAAGAAAGTATAGATGACAGCGGCGCGCTTCGAACGAAGTGGCAAATTGAGCTTCATTGACACCCCACGGCAACTCTCTAGAAGCGTAGCGCATTCTTCAGTCGATGGGAGGGGGCGCCGTGCTCAACTCAGAGGAGTGGAGGAAGCTTCTCGACTCGAGGATCGTGTGAGATTGCGTCACAACAACACCGGCGAGCAGAGTCGTCGAATCTGATCCTACATATATACGGACCATGTCCGTCCGCTATTTATATACGCGTCTCGCGGTATTACATTCCAGAGTAAGCGCTGGAGCTCGCGTACATTCGAGAATGTGCCATCAGCGACAACTGAAACGCGAACAGGAACGAACGCCTCTTGCGCGTAATTACACGGAAGTGCGACGTGTAATCACCCCGTAGCCGGTTTTTCTTTTGGCGTGTAGTATAGTCCCAAGATTACGCATTAGAGTTTACGTTAGGCCGCTGTTAGAAATGCAGGTGAAACGCGAAACGAAAGATTCAGTTACGTGGTTTTGCGTGCCTGAACCACGACCTGATTATGAGGTACGCCGTATAGAGGGGGAACTCCGGAAATTTGGACCACCTGGGGTTCTTTAACGTGCACCTACATCTAAGTACACGGGCGTTTTCGCATTTCGCCCCCAATCGAAATACGGCCGCCGTGGCCGGGATTCGATCCCTCGACCTCGCGCTTAATTAGCAGCCCAACACCACAACCACTAAGCAACCGCGCCGGGTAACGCAAAACGAAAGAATGCACGATCTAATTGTATCGGAATTGTTGACCTTTGAACTTTCGAGCATGATACAACACTCTCCGCGACGCGCTCGTAATCTGATCACAGGCGCTTCATTTATTTATTTATTACATTCACTAACAATCGCGACAACGTTCAAGAAATTTCGGATAATGTATAGGGGCGTCTTGCGCCGAGTGACAACTTGATGGACAGCCTTACCGGCCTTACCGTTACTGGCATACCGTTGCTGGCTTACCGTTACTGGCTTACCGTTACTGGCTTACCGTTACTGGCTTACCGTTACTGGCTTACCGTTACTGGCTTACCGTTACTGGCTTACCGTTACTGGCTTACCGTGACTGCGTAGCAACATGAAAATGCCGGGTTGCCTGCTTCCGTTCTAATTGAGCCGTGTTGCTAATTCGTGATAGCAAGAAATAAATGATAAAGTCAGTCATCACTTAGTGTCACCTCATGCTGAGGACGAGGCATAAGCGCTGTTTTGTCGTTACTACTGGGATCAGTTGTTTATTATGACGTCGCTCTAGGCCTAGGGAGAAAGCATCGAGGCGGGAAAGTGCGTGGATTTGCACCTGACAGATCACAGCATTTCGTATTCCTCTAAACTGGTGTTTAGCGCGAAAAAAAAAAAAAAAAAACTGAGACGAGTACTGGCAATTTCGCCAGCTTCTGTGTCGAATCAACAAGGCCATTGCCCAACACTTGTCGGGACCGAGGAAGGCGGACTCATAAAGGAGGAGGAGGAAGAGTGCGGGAGGCACGTCGCTCTCTCTCACCCCCCCCCCCCCCCCCCCACACACACACACACGCACGCACGCACACGCACACACAGGGAAAAAAAAATCTCGCTGCCAGCTTCCGAGTTTGGCAGCACGCACACGCAGAGGTCCGCAGGATCACCACGACGACGATCGCGCCGGACGATCACCTCGGGAAGTTTGATGCGCACTTCGTATACCGCGCGCCTGTTTATAGAAGGCGAAAGAGAACGGGCAGAAAGATGCGCCGCAACCGAGAGCACCTTCTGCCACGCGATTTCCAAAAAGAGTCCGGGACGAACAGGAAGAGCGCCGCCGCACCCAGGAAGGAAAAAAAAAGAAAGAGAAATCGGGCGCACCGCCGATAGACGCACCAACCACGGCGGCGGCCATACTTGCGGCGAGCGGAAAGCGGCCGGCATGCCGGAGGCGGCGGCGGCGGCGCCTACTCGAGCATCGTAATGAGGTCGCGGGAGGCATTGTTGTGACGGAGACGTCTCAACGCTGCCGCCACTGTTGCGAAGGAGGATCCAAGGCGACGGTGATTAAACGAAACATTTATATGCAGTATGTACAAGGGCGTTACATGAACGGCCCAGAGGCCGGGGCATAATGGACTCGCGCTAAAGCGTGCGGTGAGAAACGGGAGCACGCCTCTGCTTGCTGTCGTCGTCGTCGTCCCGTGGTTCGGGTTTTTATAACCACAGGAGTCGATGCAGTTGCCATCGGCTCGAACCTCCAATCAAGACCCACCACGGGTTGCTGTGCGAATTTCGACGAATGGACGAGAGGCACCTGCATCAGGCGATCCCGGTGAAGTGGTTCAACGGCGCCGCTCCGGCGGCGCCACCGGATGTAAACCGAACACGACCCGCCGTCGGGCCGGGCGAATTCGTTCGGCGCCCAGCTTCAGCCGCATGCTGGCAAAGCGAACCTTTGTTGGGAGCTCTAGCACAACAGCACCCCCGCCGCCAGACCATGCGCCAGGAAGACGAGCTGCTCCCTCGTGGCTCGGATGCCGGGCGCGCTTGTTGGTCAGGCCCATCCAGGTTCCCCTCCGTGCTCCGGGGAATAGGTGGCTCCACGCTCCTTCCCGTGAACAGGCCCCACTCGCCAGGCCAGGGTCACTCGTTCTCCGGCTTGTCGCCCAAGTGTCTCGACCAGCTTTATTTGGCAGCTCCGACAGGCTTTCTTCTCGGCACCGGTAAGGGTTAGTTCTGCAGCATCAGGGAACCAACCGACAACAGGCAACCCCCAACACGAGCAAGTGCCGTTTTGTCACCCGTCAGAATACCAGACTCAAACGTATCGAAATGGTTCTAGCTTTGTCTCTGTCCCAATTTATTTCCCTCTTCGACAAGAGATACATGTGGTATACAGAACTCTCAAGCGCGGCACAAACAATGTGTCACTACATGACACGTAATGATTACGATACAAAACAAAATTTTGGTTTTCTTGAGATCACTTGGTCAGAAAACACTAAGCTGAGGCTGAAAATGAGGTGTCTAAATTTTGCCCTCAGGTAATAACAACACCATTAGCGTTTCGTGAAGTAACGAAATGCAAGTTACGAGGAGTTCGAAGGCAGCACTGTTTAGAACGCACGGCTCAATGCGTCTGCGTTCGCGTTCAACTTTCCTTTCTTATAGCGAACGACAAGATTGTGCTGCTGGAGCGTCATACTCCATCTTAATAACCGGCCGCTTTTAGACGACATATTATTTAACCAAGTCAGTGGGCAGTGGTCGGTCTCCACCACAAACTTGGAACCGGCAACGTAGCAGGCCAATTTCTGCACGGCCCACACGACGCAGGCGCATTCCTTTTCAGAGGTGCTGTAAGCCTCTTCTCTGCAAGTTAGTTTACGGCTCAAGTACAAAACTGGCCGTTCATGGCCGTTATCATCCTCTTGGCACAGCACCGCTCCCATACCACGGTCGCTCGCATCGCACTGGATCAAAAAACCTTTTGAAAAGTCTGGCGCCAGTAGAACTGGTTTCTCGCTGAAGGCTTGTTTCAGCATTTGAAATGCGTTCTCTTTTGCCGTGTCCCATTGCACCTTCACTGGCTCAGACTTTCTAAGTGCGTCAGTTAGAGGACAAGCAAGCGCAGAGTAATCTTTCACGTAATGCTGGTAATATCCAGCCAAGCCTAAAAAGGCCCTTATCTCGGACTTTGTGGTTGGTCGGGGGTAGTTCACGACCGCGGCTACTTTGATTTCAGACGGTCTTCTTCGGCCGCGCCCCACCACATGCCCCAGATAAGTCACTTCGGCGCAACCAAGGTGACACTTCACAGGTTTTACCGTAAGACCTGCTTCTTTCAGCCTGCTCAGCACGACTCGTAAGTGCGCCAGATGTTCGACCCAAGTGTTTGAAAAGATGGCGACATCGTCGAGGTAAGGGAGTGCGTACTCAGACAGGCCACGAAGCACTTGATCCATTAGACTGGTGAAACAATACGGCGCGTTTTTGAGTCCAAAACTCAACATGACGGGGCGGAACGTTCCGCTCGGGGAAACGAACGCAGCGTAGCGACTGGCCCGCTCTGTGAGGGGGACTTGCCAATAGCCTCGCACAAGGTCTAGTGTGGATATGTAATTCGACTTCGATACCGTCTCCACCCTTTCCTCGAGGTTCGGTATCGGATAGGTCTGATCTCGGGTTATCGCATTGAGGCGTCGATAATCGATGCACGGCCTCGGATCCTTTCCCGGTACTTGGACTAGTACTAGAGGGGAGGTGTAGTCGCTCTCACTCGGCACAATGACTCCTAGGTCACACATGCGCTGGATCTCATCCGCTATAATCCGTTTCTGTACAGGAGAACAACGATACGGCTTACTACGTATCGGCTCTTCGCACGTTAGTTCAATGTCGTGCTCAATTAGCGTCGTCTTTCCGGGCCGATCGGAAAAGACCTCTTCAAACTCAGAAACGATTATTTTCAAGTCCTCCTTTTGGGCTTCGCTTAGGCGAGGTTCTAACTTTACTTGTTCCAGCAGGACATTCGGACCACCTTCTTTAATGTCCGCAGTGGTCAGGATTTCCGTACCTTCCTCGTCCTGAACACTCAAAACTACGTTCACCACTGCGTGACGCTGAATGTATGGTTTCATCAAATTGCTGTGGTAGATTTTGTTCGGTCGTTTGCCTAGTTTCACTTCGTAGTTTGTATCGGAAAGCTTCGATACAACCTTCGCTGGCCCTTCCCAATGAACCTCGAGTTTATTTTTCTTAGAAGGCCGCAGTAACATCACTTGGCTACCTGCTTCAAAAGTACGCTTCCTTGCTGATCGGTCGTAGTACACCTTTGACAATGCCTGTGCAGCCTTAAGGTGGCTCTCGACAAGGTCTTTAGTTCTTCCGAGCCTCTGAAGCAAGTTAAGAACGTACGCAACTACATTTGGGTCCTCCTCGTAGCCTTCCCACGCCTCTCGTAGCATGCGCAGCGGGGTTCTTAAACTTCGACCGTATACAAGCTCCGCTGGGCTGAAACCCGTACTCTCGTGGGGAGCAGATCTCAAAGCGAACATTGCGGCTGGAACGCATGCTTCCCAATCACGTTTCCGCTCAAAGCAAAGAGCTCTCAATATTCGTTTCAACACTGAATGCATTCGCTCTACTGGATTGGATTGCGGGTGATTGATCGAACTGTGGAACACTTTGATTCCGCACCTTTCCAGGAAAGTAGAGGTTAGGCAGCTAGTGAAGACGCTACCATTATCACATTGAATTTCCGAAGGAAATCCGACTCGAGCGAATATAGAAAGGAGCGCGTCAACGACCTGAGGAGAATTGAGCTCTCTGAGTGGCACCGCTTCCGGAAACTTCGTTGCGACACACAGGGCAGTTAAAATGTATCGACATCCGTTCTCGGACTCGGGCAGTGGCCCTACTATGTCGATTACCAGCCGACGGAAAGGCTCAGTTATGACTGGTACCAACTTCATTGGTGCCTTCCATTTGTCAGTACTCTTGCCGACCCTTTGACATGTATCGCAAGAGCGCACAAACTCTTCAATGTCCTTCCAACAACGAGGCCAGTAGTACTCTTGGGCAAGTCGAGCTTTCGTTTTCTTCAAGCCGAGATGCCCTGCCCACGCGTTCTCGTGCGCGAGGTCCAGTAGTTGTCGGCGATACTTTAGAGGGATTAAAAGCTGCTCATACTTACGACCCTGTACATCCGTATAACTGCGGTACCACAAGCCAGATTTCTCATGGAATGAAACATTCTTTCTCGCTGCTCTCAGTTTCACATTATCAAGCAAGTCCTTTATCAAGATATCCCCCTGCTGTTCTCGAATGAACGTCGCTCGGTCAACGTTCAGTAGCTCATTCCAGCTGTCAGAGACTGGGGTCAACGTCGAGCTCACCTCGCCCAACGGCGCTGGTTCGGTTTCTCCGCCGGTGGGGACGATGCAACCCTCTTCCGCAGCAGACGGCCCGACTGCACTATTGCGGGAGTTCTCCAGCCCGGTCGACTGACTGCTCGGGTTACGCTGCTCGGCCGCTGTTTTTGTCTCACTCTCTGGGGCAGCATCAAGTTTCTGCGTAAGCTTCCGCGCTTGCGATCGCGTGAGGGCCATGCACGCCAAGCTGGCAAAGAACGATTTTCCTTGTTCTTTTAGGAGCTGCTCCGAGCTGTTAGAGAAAAGATAAGGAAAATGCTCTGGGAGGGCTGCAGACACGGCCGCTTCGGTACTAAGCTTACCAAAAGTGCCTTCAATGATCACCGTAGCGATCGGTAAGCAAGCACACTGCTCCTCAGCAACGTGCTTTATCCACGCGCATTCTCCTGTGAAGTCGTTTGGAGAAACTAGTGAAGAGTGGACCACGTCCATAGTGGCCGCTGAGTCCCGGAGTGCTCGGCATTTTTTCCCGTTGACGCTTATCTCCTGCATATAGGGTTCCAACAACCGCATGTTCTTTTCTGTTTCTCGAATCGTTGCAAAAGCAACCTTCTGTTTACAGTTTGCCGCGATGTGCCCTTCCCTTTTGCAGTTGTAGCAGATTAGCGGCTTCCGCGTCTCAAATGCACGTGCGGCATCCGCTCGCTGCTTGACATCATCGTTTGATTTTTGCGATTCATATAACTCTTTCCTCACAGTCTCTTTAGGAGGAGATGAGTCCTTCCGAAAACTGCGGTACGCGAACGGTTTCCTTTCATCGGACTTTGTAAAAGCGTCCTTCCTCTCCGCTTTTTCCACTCGCACGGCCCTATTATGCAAGCTTCGGCGGATATAGTACTCCTCAGCTAGCTCTGCTGCCTTGTTCAGCTTTACTTCTTGAAGCCTATCCTGCAGCCAGAGCCTGACGTCATCTTCGATGCAGCGGTAGAATTGCTCCAATGCTACGCACTCTACCACTTTATCTCGATCGTCATAAACTTCTTCGCCCTTAAGCCATTCAATCAAATCAGCCTTAAGGCGGAATGCGAAGTCGATGTGCGACTCACTGCCCTTTTTTGCGAACCTGAACCTTTGCCGGAAAGCCTCGGGTGACAATCTATACTTCCTCAATAGAGCCTCTTTGACATCATCGTACCTCTCAAACGCCTCCTTTGACAGGCACGTTATCACGTCAGATGCCTCCCCAGGAAGCATAGCTAACAGGGTCTGTGCCCAAAGAGACCTCTCGATGTCGTTTCGTTCACAAACGTGCTCGAATTTGACGAGATACTTTGCCATGTCTTCGCCAATTACGAACGGCGGCAGTTGGTCCCGAATTCTTGGACCGCTCGCCTGAACTGTCGTAGAAGCTACCGCCGGCGAGGACTGCCCAAGCTCTAACTCCAACCTCTTTGTCGCGAGCCGCTCTTTTCTATCGGCTTCCTCTTTACGTATACGCTCCTGCTTCTCAGCCTCCTCTTTACGTATACGCTCCTGCTTCTCAGCCTCCTCTTTACGTATACGCTCCAGCCTCTCGGCCTCCTCGAGCTCGCGTTCACGGCGCTCTTTGATCGCAGCCCAGGCCTCATTGGCCTCCTCAGCAGTTACGTTCTCGTTCTTCATGATATCAAGAATAGCTTGCTTTCGTTTCGCACGGCCTACGGTAAGGCCTAGCTCCTCACAAATTTCGATGAGTTCCTTTACCCGAAAGTTCTCCATTGTTCACAGTGGCCTCTTGCCGTTCACCCTTGTTAGAATTCCCTTGCCTTTCACTACTATCGAGCTACTAGCGTGACACGCGCAGGTAATTCTTTACACTGTCTTGTTTATTCCCTCGGCACTAGCTTTGGTTTCAAAACTCTCACTAGGTCTGAAACAATCAAAGCTCTCCACAGTGCTTCACACAGCCCTACTCTAAACTACGATAACCTGTGCTAGAGAAGTCTGGTGAACTGAGGGGAAAACATCAGGCACTCACCGCGCCGGGGTAGCTGACGCCGGTCGATCCCGCAGCTGCCAACCAACTGTTGTGACGGAGACGTCTCAACGCTGCCGCCACTGTTGCGAAGGAGGATCCAAGGCGACGGTGATTAAACGAAACATTTATATGCAGTATGTACAAGGGCGTTACATGAACGGCCCAGAGGCCGGGGCATAATGGACTCGCGCTAAAGCGTGCGGTGAGAAACGGGAGCACGCCTCTGCTTGCTGTCGTCGTCGTCGTCCCGTGGTTCGGGTTTTTATAACCACAGGAGTCGATGCAGTTGCCATCGGCTCGAACCTCCAATCAAGACCCACCACGGGTTGCTGTGCGAATTTCGACGAATGGACGAGAGGCACCTGCATCAGGCGATCCCGGTGAAGTGGTTCAACGGCGCCGCTCCGGCGGCGCCACCGGATGTAAACCGAACACGACCCGCCGTCGGGCCGGGCGAATTCGTTCGGCGCCCAGCTTCAGCCGCATGCTGGCAAAGCGAACCTTTGTTGGGAGCTCTAGCACAACAGCATGTGCGCACGGGCTGTTGCGTCACGCGTTCGCGCCGCCGCGATTTGCATGCAGAGCGCGCGCGCGCGTGCCACGGCTGAGAGGGCGCGCGCTGTCGCGAGGCAGGTACTATAGCGGGAAACACGAGCCCTCCCTTCCCCCCCACGACTCGCCATCTGTACAGTCGCCCGCCGAGGTGCACCGATGCCTTTCGAGGAGGGCCTTCGAAGAGGCAGGAGCTACGGCAACCGGCTTCGAAGACGCGCACACAAAACAACTCGGCCGCTGAAAGATGCGCGCGACGTCCTTGCCGAAGCGTTGAGCTAAATAGAGGGGCGGGTGTGCGATAATGAGTCTAATTGCGGTTCAATTGATGGCGAATCCATGATAAATACTGGAACGAAAACAACAAAGATGAAAGGCGCTAGGATAATTCCTTGGGCTAGTTGGTAATTCGTGATGAAAAAAAATTACGTACAGCGCGAAGGACAAGGACTGCGAGAGACGATATGCACTGCGCTGCGTACATCGAAACGCCCTATTCCTGCACCCGTAGCTCTTCTTACGATTCGCTGTGAACTTCTCCCCTCAGCCCACTTCCCTGGCCAGCGTAGACTATAGCAAACCGCGCTCGGCATAGTTACCTGCGTTTTATCTTATCAGTTCTCGATCTTTCAACGATGGGTGTATTTGTACTTGCCATCGTTATTGCGTTTAATTACGTGCGTCGTGCAGATTTCTTGCACGTACACTGCAAGATAATTTACACTCTCACAAGTGAAAAAGGTTATGTCTTTAGCTAGGACTCTTAATCTATTCTTGGGTGTAAGGGCGTGAGTTATAGAAGAATGAGTACACTTATTGACTTTTAAGGGTGTAAATTATTTTACAGTGTGCTCTGCCAGATCTGCTGACTTCCGCAGGGTGACGAGGCCAGTCAAGCGGCGCTGCGAGTCTGACAACGCTTTTCCTTTCCTCCCCACACCCAGTATTGTAATGGAAAGCTGGAACAAACTGCTTGATTGATTGACTGATTGAAAAACACCCTCAGCAATGTGCCCTTTGCTGCACCTTTTGATTACTTCAGAATGCTATAAAGGTGTTACGTTCAAAAACATACACCTTGCGGAATTTAAGCACGCTCTATAGCAAATACGATTTTGCAAGCATGTAAAAAGCCATAGTAGATCTATATCCATAGCCATAGCGATATCATATATCCATAGCCATAGTAGATCTATATCATAGTAGATCATGGTTTGAGCACGTATGTGTATAGTCACAGTAGACTACGGATGTCATCCTGATGCTGTGCGTCGCCTACGTTGCTTTCTTCTATTCACTCCCTCATCGCTCTATCAGAGACGCAGAACGACATAGAACCCTGAAACCACAGGCTTTAGGCGTAAATTGCGCAGAAATAACGGGAGCGAAAACACAGATATAGCCCTGCATGCAGTAGATTCGCAATATCAGAACTCGCGCAAATAAGTACCTTGTTAGCTGACTGATTGAATTTACCGACCCAGGCAACGCGCCGGCTTACGAGAGACGCCGGAGTAGGGGCCCCTTGATCAGTATCGACCACCTCGGTTTCTTTAACGGGCACCTACATAATATAATTACACGAACGTCTCTGGATTCCGCGCCCCATCGGAATTCGGCTACCGTAGCCGGGAATTCAACGCTCAGTCTCGTGTTCAGCAGCAGATTAGCCATGCACGTACAAAACCGCTCATTTCGCGCACCCAGAACGCCCCTTTAAGTAACGCCGATGAAAGCGTAAAGGCACGAGCAAAAAATAACTGCAAACTACGCGTATAGATTTCGATAAATAACTGCCTCGCCTTCTCCACAGGAGACAACAAATCCGTGTATAACAAACGCATTTACAAGAATTCGTACGAACGAGTCCATCCGTTATTGCCGAACTTGAGTATAACGAATTTACCCGATATATCGAACTATCTTTAGCGCATATAAATAAGCCTGTTCGCTATAGGGAGGTTCGACCGTAACGCCTTCGATCTTTCAAATTTTATTCACTGCGAGTGGACGGTGCAAATTTGCAACGCGTGTGTATGGCGCTCTTTGGCCACATATCTGGCCCTTGCGCCACAAGACCCTAGACACCATCGCCATCAACTTGGCAACCTGGGCAATGCTCTATATAACGGGACAAGTATAGCTCAAACCACAAAGCGCGAATCTTCTCCCGCACGGTCTTTGTTGCAGAGCAGTTTTAGACAACGCGAGTAGCTCGGCACACTTTATAAATATATCACCGTCAGCAGCTCATTCCGCCGAACCACTTTTAGTCCCAGAGACTATCAGCAGCACAGCTTTAAACAGAGCCATCGGGAGGGATTGGGTTCCTGGTAGAAGAAAGCGAGCGAGCGAGTGAGAGAGAGAGAGAGAGAGAGAGAGAGGCCGACTTGTGGGCGCGGACGACGCCGTAATCGGCTCCGTTTCAGGCGGAAAAAACTCGGAAACAATTCCGCGGCTTCGCGTGATGAGCGCGAGGAACAAACAGTTCGCGTTCGCTGTATACTCAAGCTGCGTACACACGTCACTCCTCCCCTCCTCTCCCCCCACCTTCTCCACCATTTTCCTCCTCGCCACCGCATCTCATCACTCGAGGACAGGGAACGAGGAAACCCGAAGCCGGGGCCCTGTCGCCGATCCGGGCGTCACCTTAATCGACTTCTACATACCGTCGTCACCATCACGCGGCGAAGAGTATTTCATTTATGTTTTTTTTGTTGTTACCTCGTAGTGCAGGGTGCACTCTCTCAAGAAGGAAGTCTCTTTTTCACCCATTACCTCCGGCTCTCGTATAGTACACATCTAAACACGCGGGAAACGCCCTAAGGCTTTTCCCCTCTCCTCTCCTTTCCTACAACGACCGCCGCACCGATTAGGACCCAGTCGGTTCCTAGTTGTACGCGGGGCGAGACCTCAAAAGAAAGGATGAGTACGCGTGCTGAGGATCGGGCCGAGGGTAAACGGAAAAGAGGTACGCATTATCTATGCTGAGCCACATGACGAGCTTATTTATGCGCTTCTTGCGACCAGTGCGTGCTTTCTTTTTTTTTTTTTTTTTGTCCTCTCCCACGGATTGTCTTCTTTTCTTTCTGTTGTCTTTTTTTTTTTTTTTGCAAAACCTATGCTTATTTACAAAGGCCAGCTTATTTGGTGCTGAAAAGACTTTTGCAGTAATGTACTGCTTGGGTTTGACACCGCTGACAGATAGCGATATTTTTTTCTGCCGCCTACACTTTCTTCACGAAAAGAAGCCCCCCCCCCCCCGCTTTTTTTTATAAATACCTGTGAACGTACATCTTTATTATGCACAATGAAAAAAATTAGACAAGCACACGACTTCGCCAGTGGCTCGTTGAAAACGCAAGCGGTACGCCTCTCTCGCTAGCTGTCTCACTTGGAGTGTGTAAGATGAAATGAAAGCCGTGGATTGTCTACAGTGTTCATACTCTGAGTGTAACGCCTATGTATGTCTACACTGACAACAGCAATCTTAATAATAATAATTGCAAGTGAGCCAACCCTTATGAAAATGACTGTTGAAAAGTTGTTGGCATATTGTTGACGAATTGTTGACTCAATAGCCTTTCAACAATACCTCAACAATTATTGAAACCACAGGCAATAATTCAACAGTAAAGTTGTTGGGCAGTTCACAACAAAAAAGTCGTTGACTAAATTCTGTTGGTATATTGTTGAATAGTATTGAGTATTATTGAGCCATTGTTGAGCAGTTTTCAAAATAACGTCATTGACTACATTATCTTGATATATTGTTGAATAGTATTGAGTATTATTGAGCCATTGTTGAGTAGTTTCCAACAATAAAGTTGTTGACTAAATTCTGTTGATATATTGTTGAATAGTATTGAGTATTATTGAGCCAATATTGAGTAGTTTTCAACAATAAAGTCGTTGACTAAATTCTCTTGACATATTGTTGAATAGTATTGACTATTGAACCATTGTTGAGTAGTTTCCAACAATAAAGTCGTTGACTAAATGCTGTTAACTTATTGTTGAATAAAATTGAGTCACGAGCAATATTGAGTTTCGAAGTACATGTGAAAACCACACGCACATATGTATGTGTGCGTCTTTTGCACATATATGTTGCTTTACTGATCACTTGATCACCATTGCATATATACAGGGTGTTGTTTCACGTTACTTGAACCATAGACGTATATACACGTGTTTCAGCTAACTTTACTCAGAGTTTAAAAATATGCCGATGCACCATAAGACGATGCGACCAAATGCATGTTGCTCACTCTTGTACGTGTCACGCTATTCTTGTATTTTTCCTAAGTAGTTAATTAGTCAAGAAAATTAGCCATTCTGAAGGAACAAAGTTAGGCGAAAAATTCTAATTAGAAAGCTCTAGAGCACTTTGCAAAACGTCCGATTAGGCAATTTCCAACTTTCTATCTATTAAGTGTTAGTGTTTTTCAGCTTACTGCGGATGCCCGCGAAATACAAAAAATATCACCTGACATAGCCGCTTGCGCGCCGTGCTTGCAGCGCTCCCAATTAAACGAGCATACCATCGAGCAGGGTGTGTTGCCGCTTAAAAGGCGACAGGGCAGTGACGAAGGCGTTGGCTGTGGTACTGACGCCAGCGACGTGCTTCCCTCGCTGCGGTTCATGATGGCGATAAGCAGACGGGTGTTCACACCGGTTAAGTGGTATGTTTTCGTTTGTGCGCAGAAGGCTTAGGAGCAGTGCAATCACGACTCGCAGGCGGGCATATGTCACGTGGTGCTTTTCCTATTTCGCGAGCATCCGCAGTAAGCTGAAAAAGAATAATACTTAACAGATCGAAAGACAAACTGTTTATTCAGGCGTGTTGCCAACAGCTCTGCAACTTTCTAATTGGAATTTCTTTCCTAACTTCCTTGCTTCAGAAGTTGGTTAATTATGCTTGACTAATTAGCTAATTAAGCAAAAATACACAAATAGCGCGACACGCTACATACCAAAGGGAGCAACATGCATTTAGTCGCGTCGTCATAGAGTTTACACTCGGCCTAAAGTTAGCAGAAACACCCTGCATATATATATATATATATATATATATATATATATATATATATATATATATATATATATATATGCAGTTTGAGAAGACAAACGTCCCTACAAGCAGTCACAAACAACCGATGATTGGACGCATCCTGCATTTCCATCGGCGTCCATTATAAGGGGCCAGTGCCCTGGCTGTGTGTTAGGAAACGGCATTGCATGCCTCCATGTTAAATATGGTCAAGGTGGCGGAGAACGTTAACAAAATTCAAGTCTGGGGTTTGACGTGCCAAAACCCCGCTTTGATTATGAGCCGCACCGTAGTAAGAAACGCCATATTTATTTCTGCCATCTGGGGTCCTTTAACCTGCACCGAACGCACAGTACACGGTCGTTTTTGCATTTCACCCCAATCGAAATGCAGCCGCCGCGGCCGGCATTAGATCCCAAGCACTCGGGTTAGTAGAGCAACACCTCAGCCACTATGCCACCACGGTGGGAGCGGCGGAGAAAGGAGTGAACATCGTTTTTACGGAGTGCGTTTCGCATACCCGTTAGCGCGCTATACAGAACGAAACGAAAAGCTTGGCCGATATGTACGACATGGTGCTCATATTCACATGGAGGCCAAATTCTGTTCTGTGACCTAGACGGGGTGCTGGCGAATGTGTTCGGAATCTGCTCGGCTACCAAGCACAATCTGCGCTGCTATACGTTCTCGGTGACAAATCGCACAGCGCAGGAGCACACGCACAAATGTTTAAAGAATGGGACGACAGACCGCCCGCAGTTTGCCATGACGTCGAAATAAGAAGCACAAACAGCGACGTTTCTCTACTTTTCTGGTCAATAGTTCAGTTCGCATGGTTGCGGCACGCATTACTTTTTTTTTTTTAATCCAAACGACGAAAACTGTGCGAGCACAAATTAGCGCGGCGTTTGTGACGTTTGAATTTGGCGCCTTTTCCCGCGCATGCCATTACCTCCGGCCGGTGCACTGTGTTACTGCGCTAAAGAAAGTAGTTCATCAAAAAGCGAAGCAAAAAACTTTTATACACTTGCAAATCGCAACAATTGTTCAGTAATAACATGAAATTACATAATTTGTTATCCAATGGTACAATTTATGATAATATAAGCGTGTATTTGTATGAGTGTACATGTATGATTGCGCGTTTGCGCTGTTGATGCATAGCGCATTCCGGCGAGTTCGTGCACGCAGCTTGCATGAGAGTTTCCTGCGTTTCCTGTGTTCTTTGTGTGCTTCGCTGTGACATCTTTGGAATATTTCTGCGTGTTGCTCGCTTTTTATGGACTTGTTGCCTCGAAGATCGCCATGATCGCCTCCGACTCGGCGACATCAAGGGTGAGTGAGTGTTTCGAATTCCCCTTGTTCGTCCATTGCGACGCGGTGAACGGAAGCGGGGAAATGATTTCAGCGCTTGTTCGTGTCTTCCGCGCGCCTCTTTTCTAGTTTTCATTCCTAGTACTATCCTTTCGTTGCGAGAATGGGTTGTACAGCACTAGATTTGTGGTAGATAACGTGGAGTTTTGTCCTGGTTTAACTTTACACTCCGCTTGTGGTGACGTAAGGCAGCTATGTGGTGCCACCTAAAACAGGGCATGTTGTACGCCATGATTTCTGATACGGTGTTCGAGCACCGATTGAGTTAGCCTTATTAATGAGCGCAAAACAATGCGACGTGAAACCACCCGATCTGTACTGTAATCGAAGATATTTCGTTTGCGCCACGCTAGTACAAGGCGTGTGAGCGAGCTTTCAGCAAAAAAAGGGGGGTGGGGGTGCGGTGGGATTGGCGAAAGTGTATTCTGTTGCGCTGTTCCCTTCAGGATCGAGTGACTCCGCGGTGCTTCAAGGCCATTATCTGACACGCCGTGCGGCCGATGTTCGCGCGATCGGAAAACACAGAGGAGGCTGTCGCGCAATAATAATAAAGAATTTCAAGGGTGTACATGCGATACGTGAGATACAATAGGGGTGATGCCACAGAGTGCTGCGAAATCATTACGCCTTGCCAACCGCGTGCGTTTTGTTTTCCCCCAGGTCGCGCGCATTCAACTTTATTTTTTCATCTTCTCCGTTCGTCGCCATCGAGTGCTTCGCCCAAACGGCTTCGCGTAGGCGCTCTTTGCATTCACGGAAAGGCAGATTTCATGGCACTCCAGGTCCTACAACATTCAAAATAATGTAATTTCGTGAAATTGCAGCTTTTCGCACTTCAGTAACTGATTTAACAATAGTTTTAAAATCAGTAAAGGAACGAGATGCCTGGCATATCCGCGTTGTCGTCCCACTGTGTTTCGAGGCGGCATGTATACGTTATCGGCAACATAAACATCAATAATTACCATGTTTCTTGTGACCATAGAAGTAGCTAGTTATGTCGAAAAGCTATTTTTGCTTTGAATCAGAGCACTATAGAGTGAACAGATTGAAAGGGGAGCGCATCGTTGTGAACTAAATCACGACGCTTTCCCACAAGCTTGGAATAATGCTTTCTCGAAAGAGCAGTTCTGTGAAATTCTTTCTTTGAGAGTAAGCAAAACTTCAGTAGCATCAGGTAGACGGGGAGTAAAAGAATGTAACACTGGTTTTATATGAAGGAGCTGCCTTTAATATGTGGCCATAACAGTTAAGTAGGTGCGTGGAAATAATTTTTAAAATAAGTAGAGGAATGTGAAATAAATTTTTTGACAAGGTCACACTGCCATTGGCAAGAGCGGCCACACTTTAGTGTATTCAATGACTAGTCATTTGTATCCGTCCATTTATGCCAGCCTAATGGTCCATGTAGCTCTTTTGATTGTCGCTTTTGCTGCATCGTGGCTTCACGTTTTAATAGTGACATCTTTTTTCAGATTCAAAATGAGCTGGGAGAGGCCCCAGCTGGAACGGTAAAAGTGAATTCTTTGGCCATCCATTCTGTAGCGTCACGATGATCAAATACAGTGATACCGTGAAAATGTATTGCAGGAAGCAGAAAAAACAACAACATTGCTGATGCAACTGCAACGCATTTGCTCCGGTGATCAATTGGTGCAGAGTGCCTTCATTAGGAGACATGGTGCCTTTAAGCACTCAGCTTAAAGACTTTGCAACTGCACTGGGACTGGGAGTGAATTTCATTGTCACTTGTGAACATATTAAACGCGGAATGTGCCTTTTTCAGTGTATATGCCTGATATGAGAGGGGCGTTCAGAAACTTAGTGTGGACATTAGTGGTCTGCATGAGTGCACATCTTTCTAGTTTTACCAGAACGAAGGTATTATGACCTATGTCATACAGCAGTGCACAGCTAGAGGTATCAAACCAGAACAGCAGCACCCTTTGAGAAAGTTGGCTGAAGAACGAGCAGTGATTGGGGCTTTCTGCATTTCAAGGGCCAAATTCCAAAAAGATTGATGCCGAGCTGGACGGTGTGAAGTGCCGGTCACCACATGCTGTAGCCAGCATGGCATTTTTAATCTCCTTGGCATTATGTCTCGTTAAGATACAGAATTTGCATCACTGCTCATAAAGAAATTGGAAATTGGGAGGTTGAGGGGAAGTGGAAGGGCTCCCCTCTGGAGCAGCCAGTGCATGCCCTTTGCTATACTGATAATCCTACCTTAATGAGAACGAGTGATGCATGTTAACCTATTATGCAGCCAAGTGCATTCCTTGTTTTGTATTAAGGGGACACTAATGACACCTTAAATGAATTTAAAATAAAGCATCGTCTTAAATAACTACTTCTGTAACTTTCTTGGTAGTTGTTTGATTATTAGAGAAAATAAAGCTCAAAGTTCAATTTTCTGAGTATCGCCCCAAAATCTTTGTGCTGACGCCTCATTGTCACATCATGGATTCCAAGTATTTTTTCAAACTTGGGCTGTATTGGTTCTGTAAAAGTTCCTGACGCATTTTATTTTGGGTTTTTGGAATACGATGAAGAACATCTTTATTTGTAAAAAAAATTGCTACACCTCAACAGACATCATCAAAATCCATGACGTCACAGCAAGCGGGTGTGGTAACTTCAAGGCAGCACTGCCACCAATCTTTCCTCTTGCTTCTTTTACAGTTTACTCAGCCTCTTGTCACGGTATGAGTGAATCTCTTGAATTGTAGGAAGGTCATGTACAGATACATCTAAAATAATTTTTGTCGTTAGTGATTTCATGCCGTAGTTGCTTAGCGGTGTTGGCACAGCTCCGCTAAGCACGAGGTCACAGGATCAAACAGCCGCATTTTGATGGAGGTGAAATACAAAACTGCCCAGGTACCTTGCAGCCTGATTTGGTAAAAATTAGTCCAGAGTTCCCCACTAAGGCGTGCCTAAACATCAGATTGTCGTTTTGGCACTTAAAACGCCAGAATTTAATTAATTTAATTTTGCTTTAGTGCTCCTTTAAGCTGTAGAATTCATGATCTTTGCAAAAACTCATGCTCGAAGTATTCTCCATAAAGATTAAATAAACAGTAGATATAAGTGTCTATTTATATTTTGAATTGTGGTGATACGTGATGACTATTAGAACGGTGGTACAACGAGACAGACAGAATTGTAATACAATGTATGACGGCACGATGATGCACATCGAGGAAATGACAGTTTCCCTAGAGGTCCCTGACATGGACGTCAACTGACTGTCCACAAACTTTTAAGTTCACTCTGTGATCTTGTGCAGCCTGTGCTTTGCCAGTCGATTAATTTAATTGAGGTGGTGGTTGGCACATACTGTCCTTGCAGCTTATGTACATTTCATACAGTGGAGTGGAATCTCACATATTACTTCTGCAGCACAGCAAGCTAACGTGACGTGTAGTGGTAATCTTAGTAATGATCGACAATCATGTCCCTCTTTGAGCTCCTAACGCTGCTTGCCAACACAAGCAGCAGCAGTTGCCCAAGATAGCGGGAAGGAGATTCATTGAAAAGTGGCATATGCCCAGGGTTGCATACCCAGTCACCCAAGCTGTTCCAACGGTTGATTTTGAACTCTTCCCTCAACATAGCAGCCCAATCTCCCCATTAGACCATGGACTACCTATTGACACAAATGGATGGGAAAATAGAGACAAACACCTGAAAATGTGAAGTATCCTAAGAATGGTAATCACAATAAATAGTACTAGATGTGCATTAGCGCAAGCTCTTGGGCCAGTTGGTGCATGATGAACTTGAAAAAGGGGGGGGCCAGCAAAACAAAAGACGCGCACACACGTAAAAGGCGTTAGACAGGGATGGACGCT
This sequence comes from Dermacentor andersoni, assembly GCF_023375885.2. Taxonomy (NCBI): domain Eukaryota; kingdom Metazoa; phylum Arthropoda; class Arachnida; order Ixodida; family Ixodidae; genus Dermacentor; species Dermacentor andersoni. The sequence goes on from NC_092824.1 coordinate 50,428,942, forward strand.
GGTCCGTCCCAACGTCCGTCCGTGTCTAATGCCGTTTCCTTGTGTGCGTGTCATTTGTGTTTCGCTGGTACTCCCCTTTTTCAAGTACTAGATGTTTGGATACTTTGGTTTATTATTCTTGTTTGTGCTGGATTGTTTTTCTGAAACATGTGGCGTCCAGACAGCATAAGAAGCTTGTAAGAAGTCAAGTTTAGCAATCTTGATTTGCAACAGGTACTTTTGTAATTTATTTGCAGTAGGGCTGTTGTGTGAATGTGCTTGAAAGGCTTAAAACTGTTTTGCTAACATTTACTTAAACATGCAGGTTCACATAGGTTGAAGGAGTGCACATTGAGAAGGTTATCCTGGCACAGTTTACCATGGCCTGCCATGGTGGACCAGGAAAGTTTGCAAGGGCCTTGCTTCACCATGTGTTCACAGAGGAGGAGCTCATGGGCCATTTGCGCTTTGGAAATAACACCAAGGGGCAAAAAAGGCTCTTGACCCCACCAGGGTCAGTGCTGTTGTAGGCAAGTACCATATATCATTTCTGGTTGCATTTTTACATTCACATTTTTTTCTAAAATTATGAACTTGCCATTGGCATAACAAACGACTTTCAAGTAGCCCGTGTGTGCAGTTGTGTGCGACAATAGCCTACTATTTGGAATGACTGTTCGTACGATCTTAAGTGCATAATGCCGCCATACTCAAATGCTTCTAAAATTTAAAAGCTGCCTTCACTGCTGAAAGTTTTTAGTGGCTCCACCACATAAAATGAGCTGCATTTGCGCATTAGCAGTGTTACTTGGCTGTCTTTGCAAGGAATAGTTGTCTGTGAAGCACGCTCCAAATCTATTGGCATGGAGGACATGTTTAGTTAGCCTGAAAATTTTATTCTAATACGCGAATTGCAGAGAAGGCATGCTCAAGTGTGGCTACTGCTCAGCTCGAGCAGGAGCATGTTCACCAAATTGCAGAAGTCAAAACAGCTCTCCAGGTTCTGAGATGTGAAACAGTAGTTTCACCAATTTTAACAGACCACATCGAATTAAGGTTGCTCCTATATTGAAGGAGGTCCATGTGATGCCAGACAGCAGCCTTTTAGCAGAGGGAACCTGAGTGGTGTGGCAATTTTCTTTTGGTTGTTTCAATAAAAGAAACAACAGGGACAGAGTTGCCAGCTTCACTGTCAACAGTACTACGTTTAGTGGGCGCTTACTCATTCTAAGCACTTAACCTATGACTCGTATTTATTAACGCACACTTTATCACTTTGTATTCTAAGATATGAAAAAAATATTTATGTGGCTTTTCCCCATATACTTCAATAAATTGAGAATAGGCTCTTGGGGCCTAATGTATAAAGCTTCTTACAGACCATCGGAAATGCCACTACTCCCATTCTGAAATTGTTAGAATTAATTCCTGCATCCTTACTTCACCTACCTGTTATCAGGGTTATTATGAACCATTGCCAAGTAGATTATGGGCTTAAATTAATCAAAAAGATGAATGGGCTTTTCTGTCGCTCTTGTTTAGCCCGTTGAGGATCACATTTTGGGGAGAAATATGCCTCTCTAATTTAGGAGTTATATATTTTTTGTGGTGTGCAAATGCTCAAAACTTTCGAATTGAATAGTGTCCTATTCAATTTAGTCTTTGAATGGTCACTATTTGTAAATGCGAGTATTCTAATATTTCGAAACACCAATAAAACATGAAATTTGAGCCAAAGTACGGTAAATTTTCACCTCCAATAACATAGTGTAGACATAAAACGTAACAACTTGTAATAGCAGACCAGGCTACGTTACTTCAGTAGCTGTACTTTAGAGGCTGTACAGCAATCATTTATGCTTACTAAAGAGTCCTGTGCATGTGAAGAAACTTTCTGCTGCTCCATTTGTGCTTTTAATAAACAGCTTTTCATAACATAACAATGACAGAAACTTGCTAACTTTAATAATACTAGGATGTGAGCCTCATCTTACAATAAGTGTGTTATCAGCTGTTCATTATTCAGAAACTATCCATTATTTGATTTGCTTCTAGCATTATTCGGTTCAGCCTCAAAAATCACTTTTCGCGCACCCTTAATATTTTTATTGCAGATTTAAGTTCTTCAGAGTGACATTCCGAGAAAATAAACTGGTAAATAATATTTTTAAATAACAATAAAGTGGCAATACCATTTCAGTATTTGCAGTTTTAGATGTTTTATTTTTTTATGCAGGATAAAGCAGCATAATTTTTTTGTGTAATGAAACTTACAAAAACCTTTGGCAACACTCCCAAATTACTGCAATGACAGACACCAAGGAGCTAGGTGAAAAATCAGTTTTGGAGAAACCCAAGGAGCGACAGCACTATAAGAATATTTTCTAGAAGTCTCAGAAGGTTGCAGCACCTCCAGTGGGATGCTAGGCAACACTTCGTTCTGAAAAGGCAAATTTTTTTCAGAACGTTCCATCACAGCCACAGATGTACGGCAGTGAACCCTAAAAGGGTTAAAGAAGTCAGTCCTATCGCATATGGCTCTTAGAAGACGCCATTTCTTCGTCTCTGTCACATTCTGCATGTGTCATGCTAAGCAGCTTGGTGCACTACACGGAATCCTCATTAGAATAGTAATTCAGTCGTCGAGGCAGAAAACATACTTCACTGTAAGCAGTGTCTTCTTTAATGTAGAAAGTCTTAAGTCATTGTAAGGCGAGAAGTACATTCCGATTGCATGTGAACTCAGGAAACCTAACATCAAATGAAGCTACACTCAGTTGTAGTGACATGACAGTATTGTATTTGGAGCATGGAAAAGCACAGTGAAGTGCAGCAATTTTTAATTATGAAAGTTACAAGAAATAATTTTAGTTGTCAGTTCAGGTTTATTTATGAACGACATGAATTTGTTTCACCATTTCGTTTCTCAGCAAGCAAAGCTCACATCTTTGACATTGAGGATATTCATAAAGTTATTTTGCTACAGTGTTTTGTTCCTCTTTGCTCTTTCCTGCATTTGACACTTAGTGGAGTCCTGTGCCGCAATGAATAAATTTAAATGGTCATGCTGTAAAGCTGTACCCGTGGAAAGTTGGACTAAAGCAACACAAATACATAAATCAATTTCGTTATAACGAGGGCAGATTGCATGCCATTCTTTTGCATGTGGAAGTTGCTTTTTAAAACTTGTTCTGGCTTCTTGTTTTTGCAGGCTTCACGTGTCGCAAATTGCCTGGTACCAACATGCCCTATGTAAAGAACTGTGGCCTCGCTTCTCGCATGGGACCAATAACCTCTCAAGAGCCCAAGTTGGACAGCTCAAACCAAAACACAAGTGTTGTGCTTTTGTAACTCTCGACATTTTTATGTTCTGTGTTAGTCTCCTGAAGGGCCCAATTTGGATTTCTCAAATGAGCTTACAAATGTTGTGCCTTTCTATGCCTTCACATTTTTATGTTAATTTTATTTATGTTAATTATGTGGGTCTCCTGAGAAGTCCACATTGGATTGCTCAATCCAGAATACAAGTGCTGTGCTTTGTTATAGTTCACTACATTTTTATGTTAGTTTTTGATATGGTTCTAGTAAGGAAAGTGTTTCCTTATTAATATATTTTTTAAGTATCTTAAGCCATTTCATGCCAAACCACCCAATTTTGTCAAGAACTGTTCCATTATGGCAAACCATTTCAAGTTTGCTTGATTTTGAGTAGGTACAATGAGAAAATTTGCTTTCGTACATACACTTGAGTCATTCCAGGGCAACCAACCAACGTTTTTTTGACCATCATAGATATAGTTGAAGCTCCAAACTCTTGCTCCCCATTTATTTTCCTTCGCAAAAATTTTTTTGAACTTTGGCAAAAATTCATTGTTCTTGCCCAGCTAAGCTAGAAGGCACTGATACACGTTTCTTCTGAAAGGGAAATTGTATGATCCAAATATTCAGATGGTGTTCATGTCAAGAGACTGAAGTGCTGTGAGTGCCAAAATTTGCAAAGTTTGAATTTTCTTCTAACGTAGGGAAATACAGAAGGCACAAAATAAATATAAAATCAGACTGGTTGACTTGGGATAGCTGCAAAATATTTCAAGCCTTGGAGGTTCAGTTGATCAGCTAAAAAACTGTAAAGTTCAAATTTTTTGCAAAAAGCTTCGTGTTGAAGGTAAAAAAATTAGCTTTGGTGGTTGGCACAAAAGTATATGTCGCCCATCGTTACACAGCCCTACATGTCTGCTATCATGTGACAAGTAACAAAAAGGTATTATTCATTAAGTGCGATAAATTATTTTTTATAATGTTCATTTGTGGATCACACATACAGCATAAATATATGAAGCCATGTCATCTAGTAAGGAAATATTGTTAATATAATTAGCCACAAGAACTATTCAACAAACTGACTGCCTTTTTTATCATTGCGAAGGCAGGTGACGTCTAGCGCTGCAGCTGCAGTCTCAATTCGTATTTTTTTAACATGAACGCAAGAAGTGGTTGCCAATGGTGTCTGACCACATCAGACTGAACATGGCACATATGACTTTTATAGATGAGCATGTTCCGGCTCTGAAACAGTGGTAGCAAACAACACCACAAGAATTTGTTCGTACTCATGTAGGTTTTCAGTCCTAATTATGAAGGTGTTTTCTACTTGCATCGTCATTGGGCTTCAGGGAGCAGGGCACAAAGTGTCCTGCTCCCTCTATGTTGCATTGCACTGCGACATGCCCTTTAAAATGCTTTGTATATACAATATCAGCGCTCTTTCTGGATTTACTGTCTACATAATAGCTGATATTTCTTTTTGTAAACTGCACGAACCATATCTTTTAGCACTGCAGGATTCCCTCACGTATTTAATACGTACGAGGTCTGTTATAAAAGTATTTGACCTTTTTTTGCGAACACCTGATGAATATGTAACAAGTATGTTTTCATCAGCCGCACTTGAACCTTTGTGCACGTGCACGAATTTTTTCCTGCCTGCCAATAGCGTGACTTGCTGGGACGCAGCATTTGAATGAGGTAGTACACAGTGCTCTCGTCGGTTTTTTATTGCAAGGAAAGTGGCGGAGTGACTGGAGCAGTGCTACTGCATCAAATTTTGCCAGAAACTGGGCGACAGCCAAGTGGAAACCATTCCGAAGATTCAGACTGCTTTTGGTGACTATGCTATGAGCAGCACACAGATTAAGGAGTGGTACAACCAGTTTAAAGACGGCCACGCATCGGTGGAGAGCGAGCCACGCTCCAGTCGGCCATCAACATGCCGAAATGACCAGGTCATTGCCGAAGTGAACCCCGTGGTGATGCGGGACTGTTGTGTGACTATCCAAGAAATTGTGGAAGAGGTGGGCATCAGCACATTTTATCCACATTCCATTATCACTGAAGATTTGGCCATGAAGAGAGTTGCACCGAAATTCGTTCCCAAGCTGCTCATGGTGGAGCTAAAGCAACTTCGTGTTGAAGTCTCACAGACATGCCGGATTCCACAAACAGTGACCCTAACTTCATGAACACCATAATCACTGGTGACAAGTCTTGGGGGTATGTTTACGACCCGGAAACCAAATCCCAGTCATTACAGTGGAAGCATTCCACGTCACCAACCAAAGACCGCTAAGTGCGCATCAACGTTAGAGTGTTGCTGACTGCTTTCTTTGACTCCCGCAGTGTGGTACACCACGGGTACGCACCACAGGGTCAAACAATCACTAAAGACTACTACAGGGATGTCCTCCATGGCCTTTGTGATGCTGTGTGGCGCAAGATACCGAAGTTGTCAACAGGAAATTGGCGCATCCATGACGACAATGCTTTTCTCGCACTTGATTCAGACTTTTTTGGCGAATAACCAGACTCCTGTAGTTCGACAGGCTCCTTACTCTCCTGATGTGGCCGCCTGCGACTTCTGGCTGTTTCCCAAAATCAAGAGGCCATTGAAAGAAGCGCTATTTCAGACAAGAGAAGACATTATGGCTGCAACGACAGCTGAGCTAAACTCCGTTCGGAAAGAGGCCTTCTCGGAATGCTTCTAACAATGGCAGCACTGCTGGGAGAAGTGACTGGAGTCCCAAGGAGACTACTTTGAGGGTGATTAGGTTTCCAACGCTCCAGTTATGCCAGTTTTTTTTTTCTTCAGCCAAAGGTCAGATACTTTTCTAACAGACCTCGTATTGATAGTTTATGTGCAATGGCTGTATGGTTTACCTGGCCCACACCAAACACAAGCCTCGTTGCGTTAGAGCATGTGGCCCTTGGCAATAAAATGCAGACCCTAACACCGCTTCTCTGTCATCTGTGTGGAGACAAAGCCAGCTTTGTCGTGTGCATTCCCAGCCGGCAAGCTGTGCGCACATCCGAGAAAAGTCGGTGCTGACAAAATTTCAAAAAAGAATTTCTCGCATTTAAACATAATGCCTTCTTTAACTTCACACATGCATAGCAGACATGTAGAGCTATCCAATAATGTATCACATATTTTTTGGCCAACTACGAAAGCTGTTTTTTCCTTCAACATGAAGCGTCTTGCAAAAGATTAGAATTTGTTTTTTTTTTACAGGCGATCAGCTGAACCTTCAAAGCTGCACATAGTTTATTGCTATACTATGTCACCTGGGCTACCATTCTGTATTTAAGTTCTGTCCTGTGAATTTTTCGTTACGAAAAAAAATCTAACTGATTGCAATTTGACTCATTTTTGCCGGTGCCAAAAGCAATTGGAAGTATTCAAATATTTGAAAAATTGGCTATTTTGGCAGTTGCATCACTTCACCGTATTTCCACGCACACCATTTGAAGGCCTCGATCAATACAATGTGCATTTGAAAAAGAATGTTGATTGATGTCCTCTAGCTCAGCTGAGCAGGAAAACTAAACTGTCACCAAAATGCTATAAAATATCTGGCAAAAATTAATAAAAGTGGGTAACGAGTTTTGAACTCTAGTAAACACATGGCAATGTTTCAGCTATATGTGTGGTGTCAAAAAAACACTGGTCGATTCGGCATGGAATCGCACACCTGCAAGTGCATCTGTGCCATTGTCAGAGTTCAGTAAAAACTGCATTTTACATAGCTTTGTAAACATGGTTTATTGCTATCTAAAATACATGAGTAACAATTAATAGGTATAAGTCGGCTTAAATTTAAAATGCAACAAAAAATCTCCGGTAATGGCAATGATGTGCCTTTCTGTTTGCATGAAACCATATATTTTTCTGAATTCTTTCGTTATTTTTTTGTGACAGTGAATAAAATTGAACTCACAAAAGGAGTAACTTTGTTTTATTCCAGCACATCACTAATAGCTTTTTTCATATAAAAATCTGAAGTAGTTAATATGAATAAGTCGCTTGATATGGAATGACCTGTGCAGGAACGTTATCATGGCAGAAAACGCAACTGTATCATGCAACAGCAATGCAGCATAATAAACTGCTCCCATAAGCATCACTTATTGTGATTGCCATATTTCAGAAGTATGTAAGGTTTACTGAAATTGGCACACGCCATTCAACCAACAAATAAAGATTGTACAGTGATTCTTTTTCAGTTTTACAGATTTTTTTAGTTGTCTGCCAGGTAGCCTAATTCTTGTTCTTGAGCTGGATTATTCAGAGGTGGACATTACTAGCACAAGAAATGGAAACATTAAACTGATTGTCATAAATTTATTAATTCACTTAAACATCAAGGCACATATTTGAGTTTGCGAATTGTAGCCAGTGAGGTTGAAAGACATATTCACTTGAAATTAATTTCCAGGATGACACCAGTTGCGAGATTTTTTCATAAATGTGAGAGACATACATGGGCATTCCGGTTACTTTTGTGCTTCAATGCATAACAGTGCGTTTTGTTAACAAAAAAGTGCTACAGCAGTGCATTTCTACAGCCAGTTTGATGGCATGTGTCTCGTTACTGGTGTCATTATGGAAGTTCGTTCTTAGTGCATACACCTTGTAAAATTACCGTCTACAATTCGTAAAAACTTTATTAGGAACTGAGTTTTTCTTAGTCAGCTGACTATGGTGTCTTGATTTCTCATGCAAGTAATGTTTGGCACTCTGTATCTAGAGTTATGTTAGCTGCAACAGTCCGTGTTTAATAAATTCCATGAAACAAAGATAACCACCCTGCATATCAGGTCTCATTTGAGTGCTGTGGGCTCAAGCAAATCGTGCCATGGTAATAGTACCACTGGCTCCCTAATAGAGAAACGAAGTACCTTTTTTGAGTGTTCTTATTGACAGTCATGTCAGTCTGCTTCTACATTTATTTATTTAGGTATTTTTTTTTTAAATTTATTTCTTTTGGGAAATGTGTTTTACTTGAGGGCCACACAGACTACACCTTCAGTATTCAATTGTTATGGTGTCAAGCTGCAGGAAGTTTGTACTGTGCAATAGTTTTTAAGAAGTTTCTGATGTTCTCAAACTACAAATAAACAGTTCACCTAGAAAAATGGTTTTTGTCTGCATCAGTTCAGCACTCTTGATTTTGTGGAGGACCATTCACTCTGACAATTGAAAAAAGTGGCATAACAGTACTGCTAGCAGTTTTGCAATATGTTTTATTACACGCAATCTAGGAGCATGTTTTGAGCCCAGGGTGACAGAGGCCTGCGATACAAAACGGCTGTATTTAAATTTTATCCCTATCCTCTCACAGCAAACATACCAACGTGACATCAAAGGTAATTATATGCAACATAGCTCAGCAGTATTTTAAGGTAAGTGCAGGTTTAAACTGCTAAATACCCAGTGGGGCATAAAGGCATTTCAACATAATTTGTGTTGATGTTCAACAGATCTGCAACAATTCTTCCATGGGCTTTCAATATTGACGAACAACCCATTTCAACAATACGTCAATGGGCTTTCAATTTTGAGACTGAACACATCTTCAACAATGCTTCAATGGGCTTTCAACATTGACAAACAACACATTTCAACAATACCTCAATGGGCTTTCAATTTTGAGCTTCAACAATGTTTCAATGGGCTTTCAACATTGACAAACAACACATTTCAACAATACGTCAATTGGGTTTCAACATTGACAAACAACACATCTTCAACAACGCTTCAATGGTCTTTCAGCATTGAAGTACACCATAGTTTCAACGATATGCCAATGATCTTTCAAATTGAGAGGCCACAATGATGTTTCCAGTGAATGTCGCGGGCCAATTATCAACACTTGTCAACAATTTCCTCAATGATGTTTCAACAATTCCCCAATGATCTTTCAAGGTCATTTGTTGACGTTGAACAATGATATGTCAATAACCTTTCAACATTTTTTTTTGTAAGGGAATGTCCTTGCACGACGAAAAACACCGTCGCAGCGAGTTTATTTTCACGTTCGTTCCTGCAGCGCAAAGCGCGAGCAAACACCCTTGTTACACCGTAAACTAATTTACACCCTTAAACGTGCACAAGGGTGTAAATATGTGCTCACCTTGCACCCTTACAGCATTTAGCACGAGAACACCAGCTTGTTCACTGTAAGCTAATCTAAATCCCTATGCGCTTTTAAAGGTGTAAATTCTCTTTGACCTTGATTTTGCTCCCCCCTTATGTAATGAGTTCGGGCCTTTAAGGGAAAAAATAAATGAAATGAAATGAAATGTAAAGCGTCACAGCCGCCATTTTGCACATGCGCCGAGGTTAACACACCCAACACACCTGGGCTTTAAAAGCAGGCATCGGGCGGGAACGCTCTGCAGTTGCAATAAAAGTGCGTCGTAAGAAATAAGCAAGAGATTTACACAGAGGGAGAGGGAGAGAGAGAGAAATTAATTTGCACTAAATGAGTCATGAAAAACTGAAGAAGGTGCTGCAAATTAGTTATTCAGGGTCGGAAAATGCTGCTCCGCGATTGATAACATTCGGCGATCGAACGCGCGGTAACTTATTTCATTTACCGATACTGCGATCTCGGAGAGATCGTAAGCGGGTCGATTGGTCGCAAGTCGACACGCGGAATGTGGCACGAAATGCAAAGAAATAACGCTGCGCGTAAAAATGGACGAGTAGCTGAATCTGTTAGAAGCGACAAAACGTGAAATAACACTGCTGACAAAGACAAAAAAAGAAGGAAAAAAAAACTGTAATACTGCTTACAGTATTAGTAAAGAACACGACACCGAAAATTTCACGTTCGGACGCACACAGAGGATAAACGGCTGACGGTTGGTGCCGCGCGAACTTAATTTAGCTCAGCTCATTAAGCTGCCACACTATAATGACAGTGTGCGCAGTTGGATGTGGATCGACTCGGGCGCTAGTTCCAATTAAGGGAGTCGCGAGATGATTGACAGCGCTCGCGCTGGTGAGTAAAAAAAAACAAAAAAAAAAAGAAAAACGAAAAAGAAATGTTACGGTGAAAAGAGCCCAGGAATTTTAATGAGCTGTCAGCGAATAGCACGCGGAGCGGCATCCTGCTGCTATATACCTGCCAGACGAACCACGCTGCGCGCATGCGCGCGCCTATGTAGAAAGCACGAACAAGACGAAAAGCTACGCGGAGCTTTTTCCTTTAACGCTGTGAGGCCCGAACATATTTGTACATAGAGGAACATTACGGCGATCTGTTCCCTTTTATTTCTGGCCGTGGAGAACACACCCACACTAACTATATATCTATATATATATATATTAACAATGAAATATTATCTGAGTTGTAATTCAATCAATATAGCAATTGATTATTGATTTCTTAGTTTTATTAACTATATGCCGCCAGAAACTAGCTCCGGCACATCAAAAAACGCTATACCGTAGCAAATGCGTTAGGGTTCCTGGGACTAAGTATCGCGAGGCACCAAACACAGCGTAGAAAAAAAAAAATGGTTCGTTGAGCATTCTGGCAGGGTTAAAGGAACACCGAAGAGACAGAGACAAAAAATATTACAAAACTTCAATTAATGAGCAATCACGACCCCTGATTTGCATTTCACTCCCATCGAAATGAGGACGTCGCGGACAGGATTCGAACCCGGAACCTCGACTTCAACAGCGCAATGCCACAGCCACTAAGATCGGCGAGTGAGAAAAATAAATTGAGCTATTAGTAAATATCCCTTTTAGAGCACACACACACAAAAAGAAGGAAACCCGGAAACTATTTTTGCTATTCCAGGAGGCTTGGGAAGCCAGAAAAGACGTAAAAACGAGGCAAGTGGCGCCATCTCCTTGAAGTTCTCGATTCAGCGCCGTGACGTCACGGATTTTTGGAACGGCATCTGCTAGGGCCTACGCTAATTTCTTTTTCTTTTTTTTCTTTAAACGTGGACTACGTTGTGTTCTAAATGAGCCCGCAACTGAAATTAACAAGCTCAGAGAACATTCACTAATTAACCACAAGAGCCAAAGCACACAGAAAAAGAAAATCTTATTTTCTTTTTTTTCTTTAAACGTGGACTACGTTGTGTTCTAAATGAGCCCGCAACTGAAATTAACAAGCTCAGCGAACATTCACTAATTAACCACAAGAGCCAAAGCACACAGAAAAAGAAAATCTTAAATATGCGTGACGTCCCACTGACGCACTTGCGGTGGCGATTCGACACGGAAGTTAAAACAAAAATAAAAATGAAACCTCAATTTTTATTTTTTTTGTTTAATCGCCTATACTCCGTCACCGCGAGATTAACGGGAAAATAATGTTTTGACAGAATAGCTGATTAATATAAACTGATTGAGTGTTCAAATCCAATCTGGTGCCCTTTAAAGCGAAGTCCTCGACATATAGTTTCAGCATTTCCCGCCTGTTTCTTTATATATATATGCGTTGCGGTGGGCCAGTTGGTTCTAAGACATGGTGCATTGCCAGAAAACTATTGATAACCTATTGATCATGCAGGCCTTGGCTTGAAAACTGAGCTACAATCAAACATGGTATACATTAACCAGCTGCTACCGCCAAGAGTAGAACACACCGTACAGTCGTCGTCAATACGAAAGGGAGCAGTGAAAATTTCATAAACGAGAAATCTAGGAACTTGATACATAATGCTGAACTTTTGATGTCATTTAACACTTTTATAGAGCGCATGTGTTTACGCCCCTACGGTCGTCTGAAAAAAAAAAAAAGCTGTTCCCATTTATATCGATAGTAGCTGTGCATCGTTGCGCGAATTATTATTATTATTATTATTATTATTATTATTATTATTATTATTATTATTATTATTATTATTGTCGCGCGCCCCCACCGGCGACTTCTACACACGATGGTGCCCCGAGAATAAATCGTCCCCTAGAAAACCCCGTATGGCTGCTACATAAAGCGAAAAACTGCAACCGAACGTGCAAGGCCCCGCGAAGCACCAGAGCAAGACACGGAACACTCGCGCATGCGCACAGCGCGCGCAGGCGGCGCGGCAACTTTCCCGCGCGCGCGCGCGCGTCCGGATACAACCGCTCGGCGCCAGTTTCCACCGGGCAGGAAGGCAGGGTTCGTCACTTTCCGCGGCCAATACGCGGATAACCCGGAACGGCGCGAAGTCGGCACACGCGTCAATGCGCCGTGCAATTTCCTAGAAAAAAAAAGAAAGAAATACTAGGAGATACTCTGGCGCTTAGATCGCTCAGCTATATATATATATATATATATCCGTGGTAAGTGATGAGGCTATATTAGCACATGTATATTTTCATAACATCATCGTGCTCGTTGCCGCAGGCGTCATTCTTGTCGCGTTATTTTTTAGCACGCTTCATCCTCTCCTAAATTTCCAGGAAATCGTAACTTCTTTCTTTCTTTATTTTTTCTTCTAAACGCACGAAAGCGACGAGTCTCCCTGCGCTCATGCCCAACCATTTTGCTAATGATTGCATTATGGATGCAATGAAGTTGAATGTGATCAACTTCGAACTCGCGAAGCCAAGACTGGCGAAGTTTAGGTACGATTTCACGCTCGATATTGCGCACCTACAAATTCGCACGCTGCATCCGAGCCGCCACACATACAACTCGCAGCTCCCGTAGACGCTGCAGCACCAATGTTCCGTGCAGTAACTTCTCTTGCAGGAAACGCTACGCAATGCGCAAGGGCACACAGGCCAGCGCGTTCCGACAGCGGGGGAAGGTACACCCCCCCCCCCTGCCCCCCTTCAGCACCCCTCTCCACTCCCCGACGATCGACACGCTCGCTCTGGAAAAGCCCGTTCAAATTTTTGTTTCCTCGTATCGCGACGCACACGTAAGCGCTCGCGCATTGCAAGCATCCACACAAGACCGACGTCGCCGGCCAGTCCAAAGATTTGCGCGCCTATTCGATTAGATCGAAACGGGAGCGTTTTACACTTCAGTGTCTCTCCGCATCTCTTTGACACGCGGACGCGTAAAAAAAGAAGAAAAGGAAGATACAAAAAGAGAAAAAGAAAGAGAAAGGCGGATGCCATGTGCTTTTGGGAATCGCTTTAAGCGGAGCTTGCCTATACCGTTTGCAAGAAATGCAGGCTTTCCTTCTAGTGAATATCTGTATAAGTATTCATAAGCGACACGGCAAAGGTGGAGATGTTTTCAGCGAAGACGCTTCCGGCAGAAACCAGAGTATAAGAAAAAAAAAGTGATAGTAAAAGAAACCGCTCACACTATAACACATACACGCCTAAGGGGATAACTTATGGGGGAAACGCAGAGGTACAGCCTCGTATAGCCTGCTCAGAGGGAAAGGAAGAGGGGTACGGGGCGCGACGATGAGGATAGGCAAAAAGGACGCGAATATGGGCACATTCGTGTACGATTCACAGCCTTTAATCAAGGCTGTGCTAGCAACAACAACAACAAAAAAGGAACAACGAAAAATTTTGAAGTAGCTCTGATAAATGCCCCAAAGAGGGCAATACTCTACGCCGGAACAGTCTAGCCAATGGTGGACACGTGAACTCTTCCGCGAGCACTCGAACACCCGACATGTGCCATCCGAACGCACTCTCGAGTGCAAAGCCGCGTACGCCCTCTCCTCCCCCCCTCCCCCCCCCAGCACATGTGACGAGCGTGGAGATCCATCCCGAACGCGCTACCAGTAGCAGCGACACTTCAGCGAAACGCGCCGTCGCGGGACGGGACAGTTTCATAGAGGAGAGAGAGAGAGAGGAGATTCTAGATGATGGGGAGGAAAGGTTGGGGTAAAGTGCAGCGCAGTAACTGTCTCTCAGCAGAGGACACCTCAACCGCGCTGCACAGGGGGTAGGGAATGAAAGTAGGGGGAGAGAAAGAGCACCAGAAACAGCAGCACGCCGCGGAAATGGGATGGAGCTAAAGGCGGTCGGCGAGGCCGACAGCCTCGGCGAATGTCAGGAGCGCACGTAGAAGTGTCCTGTGTCGTGAAGGGCAGCCCGAGGGGTGCAGGAGTTCAGTCACGGTGTCGCACGGCAGGCCGTGCCCCCGGTAAACACGGGCAAGGGACGCGCGCGCGAGCGAAAAGTTGGGGCACTCACATAGCAGGTGCTGGAGTGTCTCGATCGCGCCGCAGTCGCCGCAGAGGGGAGAAGGGGCTCCACGCAGTCGATCCCCTTCTCTGACGGCTTTCCGGAGCGTATAAGCACAGGAGAGGTGAGGGGGGGGGGGGGGGTGGACAGATAAGCGCAGCGAAGACGCGCAGGGCATGCACATTATTAGGTAAGACCCGGCGGGCTCTCTCGGCGCGGGCGCTAGAGTGTGTTACACAAGGCGCGGTCGTCCCTTATCGGCCGAGAACAATGGCGAGATAACCCTGGGCGTCGCGTCCCCGATGGCGCACCGCACGTACGGGACAACGCCCACCCGACTCCCCCTGCCCCCGGACTCTGGGAGGAAAACGCCGAGACGACGGCGAGACGCAGCCGAAACGCATTTTTTCTGGGTCGACACCGACCACAGCCGGCACGAAAGGGGGCTAAGAAACGGGTATTGTATATAAAGAGGTGAGAGAGAGAAGCGTTGGTTCCACGGTAGTCTCTCACACACACACAAAAAAAAAAAAAAAAAGAAAAAAAAAGAAAAAGGAAGTTATGCAGATCCATCGCACACGACTGAACTTAGGTGCAAGCGCGGCCTTTGGTGAAATGGTTAATTAGGTGTTATAAAACTAGAATAGACGCCTACAATCGTGTTTACTTCCCTCCTATGTACGCAACGTGTAGTCCCACGCGACGTTTGTTTATGCACCGCACGTGACACGAAATTATCGGCCAGTGTTTATGTAACTGCACCGTTCGCAAAGATATGTGACGACATGCAGACAGCATGTTCTTTGAATGCGCACGGCGGAGACGGGGACTGCAGAGATGTCTTGAGAACGAGTCCGAATATCCGATGCTCGTGGAAGGGAAACAATGGTGAGGACGGCTGAATGCATGCAGATATAAGTACGCGAAAGGAAAAATTCTCAACCAGCCAAATCTATATAATACCACGAGGCTACAAAGGAAACAGGTAGTGGTTTCTCGGAGAGAAAGCTTTTGCGGTTGAGTAAAAAATTCGTCCTGGTCCGGGATTCGAACCCGGGACCAACGCCTTACGGTTCGATGGCTATACATGTTAAGAATCAGGATACTTTCGCATAAGTACGATGCGAAAGGCGGTGGTAAAAGTGTACTATAATGCTTCCGTTTCATTCTCGTGTTTTTGGTCTATAATGTAAACCGCGGAGCGAGCGCACGCGTTCTGGTGATCACGTGCTCTCGCGATCGCGTGCTCAACTCGGCAAGACAGCAGCCGCCACGGTCGGAGAAGCCCGGGAGAGTCCGCAAAGAGTGCTTCACTTTGAAAATATGCAGCGTTTTGGAAGGCAGAACGCGCGTGTCTGTGCGATACGCGGATTAAATGAAGTACAATTGCTGACTGACGCTTTAATTAGTTTTGGCGGCAAACTGCCCGTTCAGGGCCAGATGCGAATGCCGTCAAAAAGAAAAAGACAACGTTGGTGCTTGTTTTAGCGGCCAGCCCCAACGCACGCCATGTTTATCCGCCGTTACAACGGTACACGTTGTTCGCGCCCTTGAGCGTTCGTTACGCAACGCCTAGTCAGGCACTACAGCAGCGGTGGATGTTGTTTTCTGGTCTATAAAAGGTTACGCAGAACGGAACGAAATGTTTTCCTGAATTTCATGCATCAGCAATGTATAGGCCTAAACATTTGTATGAAGAGGTACCGCAGGGATGAGGTGCCATGCAGGGGAGCCTCGGCGTGTGTACGTACTTGTAATCTGTGGAAGCGCAAAATCGAGAACGCGCGCGTTCTTCCCAGCGCGGTACACGTTTTAACAGAGCATGGCTCGCGCCCGCTAAATGGGAACCGCGTTCACTGCACGGATTTTCGCACGCTTAAGCGGTCGGTATCCGAACGACCGGGTCGCCGCAGCGTTTGCTAATCAAGTTACAGCCGAAGCCAGCAGTAACCAGGGCGCTGTCAAATGACGAGCTTGTTTTCTTGTCCTGAACATAGCGCGTGTAGTACCAAATTCCCTTTTTCGCACCAACTGAATCGTTGATGGATTCGAGCACGCTGTGAAAGACGTACCGACGTTAAGACCTCAAACCTAACCTATCAAGTTCCACTGCAATATCTGGCTACGATTTCAGCAACTCTTCCAACATACGGTGAACACAGCCCCAGGGGCCGTTTGTACATGCACGGATATGTTTCATTCATTCTTCGACGTGCGGCGACCACAGTAAAGTGCTCACATATCTGCACGGACCTCGCATATGATTCCCCACGCGGTGCTGCCCCTGGCAAGAACCAATAGCTCGGGCTCAGACACCGAGCCCGACACCCACTGTGCCGTCGGTGTGCACCTCTGGCTGAAGTGACACTACAGCTGCTCTCCCCTCTTTCCCTTTTCCCGGACTGGACGCACATCTGCGTGGTTGCAACCTCCCCCCTTTTCCCACTTCTCTCTCTCTCTACATCAAGCGCGCGCGCGCGCGCGTGTGTGCGTGTGCGTGTGTGTGTGTGTGTGTGTGTGTGTGTGTGTGTGTGTGTGTGTGTGTGTGTGTGTGTGTGTGTGTGTGTGAGTGAGTGAGCGTATTTGCTGATCTCTTCAAGACATCTTTGAATATTAATTCGACAATCAAATGCTGCGGAAAAGCCGGCCACGAAAGTTGCCATTTCAGATACGGTCAATAAATCAACCAATTTCGAACCGTTCACGCCTGTGAGCTACTTGGCGAACGACGGTTCCCGAATGGCGGATGCCAGCTCCGGCGTCTGCAACACTGCACCGTTTTACTCAAACGCCGAGAGGAAACCAAACGAAGAAAAACGCGAGGAAAGGCGCCGCGTTAACGGGCCTTCTACGCACGGGCTGTGCAGTGTCAAGGTGCACTGCTAGTACGGGGCGACGTTGCGATGCGGAGACTGTGGCGCTCCAAGGCTGCCCTCTTGATGTTTACGCACACAAGACTATATCCTCTGCATAATATTAAGGAATTTAGCATGCAACTAGGTGACGAAGGCTTGCAATTACTTGTGTGTGTATATATACAGGTATAAATGGGACCATTCAGCTGGAATCACATCTGCTATTCAGTTTGAACGCTGTTTAATAAATAAATTTTACACCTGAACGCGCAAGGAAGCTGTGTATAGTACATGAAATCAATCTATGGGGCGTGTTGCTTATATTTGAAAACATTAAATACGTCTAGCTGCAGTATTTTACGGGACAAATTATCTCATATTTCCTGATAAACTTGGTTGCACGAAAAAGAAAACAAAAGAAAACAAAGCAAAACCCGACCGATAGTGTTGTCGGGTCAAAAATACATTTCTGCAACAGTCTAAGTAAAACAAAACCATAAAAAAGAGCCTTTCCGAACTCCCCAATGCTTGCCTTACATCAACATCCCGCCTTCTCGCATACATCTAGCCTCGACATTCTTTTAACAAATATGCACGCCTGAGCACAGGTCGCGGAGAAATGAACTAACATTAAAAAAAATTAAAGCGAATGCTACATTGAAGAAAGGAACAAAAAAGTAGAGACAAACAGAGTTCGGACGTGACAACGGCGTAATTCTCTTTTGAACCCTTGAATTATTCATAAGGCGTGTCAAAAGCTGCATGGCACACTCGAGAACGGCGAAGTGGATAGGGCCCTGCGCTCCACGAATTCTGCTGCATTAAGCGCTCGAACAAAGGCATAGTGTCAGTCGTGAATATAATGCGCGCCTAAGGTTTCAGAAAAGAAAAAGAAAAACGAAGAAGAACAGAAGCTTCAGGAGGCCGAAACAACAACGCGTTTGGCAGTGTGGGGGAGTGCTCTGGATGTCTCGGCCGCAGTGATGGACGCGAACAGGTCGTGAACGTCTGATTACGCGCCGCATGCAGAGTTGAAACAATTCGGTGTCGCGAATGATGCAACAGCACGGACCACCGCGCGGTTTGTTTGCGTACGTCCAACCGCAGGAGCTTTAAAGCGAGGCCCCAATTCTCTGCCGCTTCATCCTACTTTGCGGGCGCTGTCATGCCGAGTAGACAAGGCGGGCCACTGGGTTTGGGAAACTATAGGCGTGTGACACTGCTGGGTACGCACCCATTCTTCGCCTATGCTCCACAGAGCGCATGCGACACTCGACATGTGCCCCAACGAAGAAGCCGTACACGAGGTAAGAAGGGAAGAATGTGGCAACAGAAAATATGAAGTCGGCTACAGGGAAGTGAAGAGGTGGTCGGCACCGGAAGCAGCCGAGTGTAGAGAAAGAAGTCAACAAAATGGGACCAGAGCCTGAATTAAACGGGGAGCGTTTACCACACACACACACACACACACACACACACACACACACACACACACACACACACACACACACACACACACACACACACACACACACAGAGAGAGAGAGAGAGAGAGAGAGAGAGAGAGAGAGTGACTTTATAGAGAGACTCCTGGACTGAGGGGACAGCCCATTGAGCTACAGAAAAGTCGAGGACAAGACTGCATTGCATTAGAGTCATTACAGTTACAATTGCACAAATTTACATCTCGTTTGTGTAATTTTGTGCAAACACTCTCGTCATTAACGCTACGTTAGCATGACATTTGTTTTGACTATGAATTTGTTTTGACATCTGCGCCTACGCCAAATAAAAGTCACGCTTAACACCGTGATTTACGCATAAGCGTGGGGTCCACCGAACCTTAATGGGGGAAAAAAAGGAACTACGGAAGCCCAGTAAAGAGCAGGCGCATATTTACACTATACATACTGTGCAATATACAGAGAACCGGCAATAAATAACATTCATTCGAAATTTATCACGCCTTGTCGCGTGGCTTGCTTCCGACGATTTCAATAACGTGCAGACACGTTCGAAAGCGTGACGAGATTTTTTCACATCATACAAGCTGACACTTGTAAAAATATAAATCTCCTCGTAACACTGCCCTGCAGCTTGAAACTGACGTAACGCACGCTAGTCACACACGCAGTGTGTGGTCGCTTGACTAAGAAGTACAGACTGTCCAGTACAGACTAAGCAGTACAGATTGTACAGACTAAGAAGTACAGACTGTATAGACTAAGAAGTACAGACTGTATAGACTAAGAAGTACAGACTGTACAGACTAAGAAGTACAGACTGTACAGTATGTCACGTGTCTCACACAATGACTGCGATAATTGTTTTCTCCTTTTCAGCAAAGCTTCTTTCGCCTACCTCTCCTGCGTTTGGAGTTGATGGTGCGCGCTCGGTTAAATTTAGGCGATTAAATCGAGGCGACTCTCGCAATGCCTTTAATGTGGCTTGCAACGCGAGCCAACCCTGCAGACAGTATATAATCCCGGTAATGCTATCGTGCCACGTTCGCTTAAGTGTAGGGTTGGGGCCTATAGCTTCATTCACTGCCCCCTTTTTTTTCCCGTGCCCCGGCGTAGGGTAGCAAACCAGAGGCACGTCTGGTTCACATTCCCGCCCTGTCCCTTCCTCCCTTCCCTCCCCCCCTTTTTCTACGGGTTCGGCGTCGTCGTCTCGGCGAGCAGACGCAGCGGGAGGGCAGCCTCCCAGACAGCTGTGGTACGGGCGAACAATTGCCTAAATTGAAAATGAGACATACGCGCGCTTTACGTATCTCTTAATTTTTGCACCATTTAATTGAAACGATTCAAGAACACTTCGCTTAACGCAGATTCCAACACCTGCGTTGGATCTGCCGCAATGTCTTTAATTCATGTTCGTTGAACAATTTGCCAGCTTATCGTCCTACAGTATTCTTCACGTGCAAGACACGAATGACTGATCGAAATTGCTCTCCCTCCTCATTAACTGCGCGAGACGTTCGAGCGGCGGTTCCCAAACGCGTAGGCCTACTCATCGCGTCCTTATTACCTACTCTGGCGGAACGGCTACCAAGCCACAAGCAAGTGCGGCGCGCGCGCGCAGGCATGCAGCGCCGCTAACGCACGCGAGGTGGCGCTGCAATCGCATGCTGTGCGACCGAATCTAGCACGTAGCGCGCGCAGTCTTGAGAGATGATAGGCGAGGTGTGCACAGAGCCCTCGTACAGTGATTACCGAAGGCGCACGGGTTAGAGGAAATTACCAGACGGCAGAACAAGAAAACAAATGGCGGCGAACATCCATTCCACGTCGGCACACACGTATACGCAGGAAAAACGAGACCTGCGCGGATGGACGGCTGGCTGTACAGAGGAAAAAAAAGAAAAGAAAAAAGGAAGCTACTGCTTCTTTCACGAATGACGGCTTGGGAACGACGCCTGCATGGGAGAGGATGCTTCGTTTTTTTTCTCTTTCGTTATTTTGCAGAAGAACCACATTCCGACCGCAGCATCGCATTTACATTGGGTGAGACTCGACCGCAATTGCGTCTTCCTGTATTTTTTTGTTTGTTTTTTACATAGTTAATTAAACGACGGCTACGCCACGACAAAACAACACCGAAAGTGGATTGCAGACGCGGTTCTCTGTTTGACCGCGGAACAGCCTCGGTTTCGTTCCACTTAGGTTCCAAATACGATTGGAAAATAATATAACAGAAGGTAAGGGATGGCGCTGCAAATATTTGAGCTTCTTACTTTTGTTTTTCTTATAGTGACGTAAAAATAAACATGTAATAAACGTGTGTTGCTATGTTCCAGTGAAATAAACCTTGTTATCCGGAACACACATACTAGTACGTATTATACGGGAGATTCCTTCCCACGCCTGTTGGTGTAACCGTGATTAAATATGTGGGACAACGGACTAAGTCGCGTCTCCTCGAGACAGCGGTAACTGGAGATTGCTGGCAAAGCTCTTCGTCTAGCGGGGGACATAAAATAGCCCGGTCATGATGATTACGACGATAATAACAACGATAATGTGCTTCATGGCAAGCTGCTCGAAATTGCTAGAATTAGAAGAAATGATGTGGGCGGGAAATGCCATTAGTTTCTTGAAGTATGCTCGGATGAGGACGTTTATGGCGCCACATTTCTGTATTCATGCGGCAAAAACAACAACTGACCGTATTTTACGATTTTCTCCGAAACGCGAAGCGAAACAGAGGTTCAAGTTCGCACTTTTTTCGGAGATGCCAGAATACGCAACCAACACAGCAACGCATAATGCAATGCAACAACAAGCGCTGAATGTTGCTTCTTTTTTTTTTCTGCGAGGACCACAGGATTGCATGAACAGCTGGCTAACTGGCTAAAATAACTGGGCAGAAAATACTGACAACGTAAAAAAAAAGAATCCTGAAATCTCTCGGCAGTGCATATACCCTAGTTGCACCGTTTGGAAAAGAGCGCAACATCAAGAGGGTAACGTTTTTTTTTTTTTCTCGTTCGCACTTAGAAAGGCACTGATTGCCTCTAACGAGGTCGCAACGCGGCTTCAGGTGGAGGCGCCCGATCCTCCAACGCGCCGATTTCAACGTTCTCGTCCCCCATCCCTGGTCCTCACCGCGTGCCGTCATATGCGTACGCAGTACATTCCTTCCATCCTCGACCACCGACGCAGCCGACGCAAACTGCGTGACCTTGGCATTCGGCACTGCCCATGCACTGTCCGACGCAACGCGTCTCGATCGTCGAGCAGCGCGCCAGTTGGTTCTTCATTCTATAAGCGCGCGACATCCCCGCAGAGCGCCGTTTCTTTTCTTTTTCTTAAAAAAAAAATTGTTTGGATTCCCTTCCTCGTCAGCCAGAGCTCGGCGGCCACGCAGGCGGCCCACGACGCTTAATATACGCCGCTTATCCTCACGGTGAAATGTGCGCCCGTTAGGAGGCCGGTGCCTTTTTTTTTTCTCTTCCCTTTACGATTATTATTACGCTTGTCCACCTTTCCTTATTCTGTCAGATTCTCAGTTTATCTCACCATTTTCGAGGTTTTTTTTAAAAATATCTTTTACTCTTTCACTTGCTATTTACTCACGACTTGCCGCAGTGCTTTGCCGCCTCTATGTGCGACGAGGTGGCGGGCTCGACTCCCGCGACCTCGTTCTGAGTAAAGTGTTATGCAAGTATACGTTCCGCGCGTGCTATTTTGGCATGCGTTAGCGGACGAAATTTATTGTTGTTTTCCCCGGTGGCGTTTCTCACAGTTCGGGCTATACAGCTAGGTCTCGAGACATTCTCTATTCCTTTTTTTTTCTTCTTTCATTGCTTCTTTCTTTCTCTCTCTCTCTCTCTTTCTTCCTTTCTTCCGCTCTGCCATGTTTTCATTTGTACCTTCTTGCGCGCCATACTACGACTTCGTTAACCATAGCTCGCGTTCACTCTATGCTAATTCTTATTTCCAGCGCGGCCAGTCGGTGGCACCGTTCCAAAATGCACGCATTTCTTGCTCTGTGCCAACTTTCCTTCCTCTCCCTCCTCCGCTGATTCTCTATCTCTCTCGATTCCTTCAACAGGTCCTCGCTCGCCGGACTGGAATTGAGGAGCGCACAACGAACGGCAAAGGCGAATTTTCCAATATATCCCCACCTCCTTCACCCGCAACCTCCCAGGCCAATAGGTATAGTGTCTACAAATGGCGCGAATCCCGCGTTTCCTGGCTCAGCAAAATTGCTTCCGGTGCATGCAGTCAGCATTAGCGTGGCCTTCGAGATTTCAGCTTCTGTTACTATGCATAGAGAACAGTCGCTGGGGTGCGGATTTGAACACCACTTATTAAAGCCCGTCGACCATGCATGCAACTTCGGCAGGGCTTGACGGTGACGGTGACGTCAACAGGGCTTCGCACGCTGTTGACGTCACTGCAAATACCTAACATCACAAGAATGCTTCGACAAAGAGGCCTGAATAGTAATGCTCTAGCCAGCTGCTTAGCATAGGTAAAGCCGGAATTTAAAGATTAAAAAAAAGAAAAAAAAATATGAAGAAGAAAGAATGACGACAATGCAAGCAAAATGATAGAGCGCACAAACGCGCAAGTTTAAAGATGCTTTCACGCAGTGCCGTCAGGGCATCCATTACAGCGCCCGCGAGAGACGCCTCTAACAAGCCTCTGCAGCTGCAGTTCATCGAACACCACTGAGCCAAGGGCGTCATCTTTTGAACGTTTTACTGTTTCCTGCAAGCCGCTTCTATCTGTTCATACACGATCATCGAATGTTGTGGCTGCAAAAGTTGCCGGCATTTCCCGTACAGTCAAACAATTTGGATAACTTCAACCTCCAGCGTTTCCGCAAGTCTGTGGACTTCGGTGACAAACTTGGCAGTGAATGCGTTTTGTTTCTTGGCTGCGAGCATTTTGGAGACTAGATACGTGGCTCAGTTCACACACACAAAAAAGAGCGTCTAAAGCCTTTCTACGGACAGTCTGTACAAAATTTTCCTTTTTTTTTCTTTTATTCGTGTGTATGACAGTGTTTTCATTGCACAGCGCATACTTACTTGCACTTCCACGAGAAGCCAGCGCACATAGAGCACTTCTCATTTTCTTTTTATCTTGCTGATACAATTTTTTTCTGTGAAATTAGTGTGCAGCATACATGTGTGTGGAATGCGCGTGCGCGTGTTATATGACGAAAGAGGTATAGCTTCAATTTCACGCAACTGTGCATCGCGACGGCCAGCTCTGATGTAGCCTATAGCTCCCCGTTCTTCAACAGTTTTTTTTTTTTTTACACAACAACGACATGATGTCACAATCCGTCCACATCATGTGCACGTAAAGTGCTTCGAGGAAAGCATTATAGCAAATTATTCGGGGTGCTCTGGCGTTCGCCATTATTCCTTCTAAGGTTTACAGTGTTCAGACATGCAACGCAACACAATGATGTCGAAATTGCCAAGTCAGCACTCAATTTAAAGGAACGCCAAATAAAAATATATTAGGCACAGCTAGATCGAAAAAAATACACTACAGGCTTCTGTAATAACGAAATTGGGTCACTCGTAGCGAGAACAGAGCTTTTTTTTTGAGCGAGAGAATTAAGAAAATGGAAAAACGGAGTGGCGCCCTTTACTCTGGAGTACACTACAAAACAACTTCTTAAAAGAGTGTTTTCCGTCTATAACTCACACCCTTACACCTTTACGCGCGGAAATTATAGACCGATTTTCACCCTTACAGTACTTAAGGGTGAGGAGAGAGAGAGGATAAACTTTATGACTGCTCTTTTGCATAAAGTTTATTCTGTCTCTATCTCTCTCACCCTTAAGGACCTTTAAGGGCGTAAATCGGTTTACAATGCATGGTTCCACTCACGCGACCAGTGCCTGAATCACAGTACCCGGCAGAGAGGGAGGGTCACGTGTGGAGATAATCGCGTCCGTTCGTCCGTTTTGGCGCGGCGCCTCACACCGAGGCGCAGCAGCGGGAGCTTCTGCGGCAGTTTTCTAAGCAACAAAGTCGTACGTTAGCACGCAGGAAACGGCGGTGTACGTAAACTTCTATCTGTCAACCCAACTCGGCTTTGTATTTTACTCTATACACGTCACTTTAGGAACACACCTCACTACTCGAGTCGCGGCTATATAAAGCCTCGTCTCTCTCTCTCTCTCTCTCGCTCACACCCTTAACTGAGCACACGGTTAAGTGCCAGCCCTAATCCAGAAACTTCTTTGTTTTCGAGCCTCGAACAAGGCGCGTCTTTCACCCTTATAGCAAACTGCTGGCAGTTAGCAGAAAAGTCGGCCACGGACGTTGGGGCCGAGCGAGCGGGGTGGGGGGGGGGGGGGGGGGCGGCTGCCACAACCCGAGGCTCTCACCCATTTTTCGTGACACGGATATCTGCTTTTGTACACGCAGGTTCCCGATAAACGCAGTCGCAAAACAACGGAGCGACGCTGCGACTGGGCCGAGAGGCGCGGTAAACACGCATACACGGCGCCCTCATGTGGTGCGCACGTGCAGCAGAGATTAGCGAGCGGTTGGTTTCTCGGTGGGGAAGGAAAACAGAAAGCAGAAAAAAAGAAACGAGTCGTTTTGTGCATAGCGATGCACGCTGTTCCGCCAATGACATTTTAGCCTTGAGACTCGACGACTTCTCGGCTGAACTTACTGCTTCTCCGCTGAAACGCTTTCGTATACTTAGTATGCAGCAGTTGAAAACGTGCTATAATATATATATATATATATATATCACCTTGCGTACGAGGACGAAACAAGTGACAGTGGCAAATTTGGCGTCAAGTGCGTCCTGTGATTTCTTGTGTCCTCCTACGCAACGCGTCCACTTGCTCGTAATGGATTAGAAACGAGCCCAAATTACCACCTAACCATACACTTAGAAAAAAAGAAAGAAGAAAGAAAGCTCACGCACACGTAGTAACGTCCCATGTGATTGGCAGTGGAAGAAAGGAAGAAGGAAAGCTCATGCACAAGGCGTTCCGTGATTTGCCGCGGAAAATAATGAATGAATGAATGAATGAATGAGACGGACTGGATAGACGCTGGACGAACAAAAGACAGTTCAGCAGACAGTTGGTTCAGCGGCCTTGATGTAAATGACTGGTTTCTTCCCTTTATTTCACATTTTTTCGTTTACCACTGGAAATCACGGTATGTCAATCAATCAATCAGCCAACTGCAGCCCACCTTTCAATCGCAGATACGTCGTGCACTTAATTGCAGCGGAAGGCTACAGAGCTAGCTGGGACAGCTGCGACTGGGCCGAGGCACGGCAACACGCATACACTAGAGACTACAGGCAAAGATCACCGTTTCTCGAAATCTGCTCCTGTCTCGCAGTCGAACTATGGACAGGCGCCTCTGAGAAGCAGACGCTCTGTGCCACCAATTGTCAATAGACGGCACACAAGAGAAAATCTGCGGCGCTGCCGCAGGCTGCAAGAAGACGGAAACGGACGCCTTCGTATACCATTATAGTATAGTATAGAATACTATACTATGCTACACTAGAATGGTATACTATACTATAGTTTATAGTATAGACCGGCCGGTAGACAGTACTTCTTTCCTCTCGTAAAACTCCCACGCCTAGCGAGTTTTTTTTTTTCGCAGAACTCATCCAACGGCCCCCATGTTCAGTGTTTTTCGTGCCATCCTCGCGCGAATGATTAAGAACTGAGTATCAGTTCGGTAGCGCTGCACTTGCCGGATGCGTTCACAAAGGGAGGCGCGACAGATGCGTCCCGACGTCGCCGAATGCCCGTCCAATCCGCTACGTACACAATGGGATGCATACGCAGCTGGGCGCGCTGCGTCAAGTGAAATGCACGTCTAAAGCGACCGATCAATAATACACACGCGCGTGTCTGCGCAGACGACATGGCTACGGCGCATGCGCCGAGTGCCGGGCAACGTTCGCAACCACCGCAACGAACCGCCGTACAGCGCACACAGAGACTACAAGCGGCTTTCAGTGAAACACCTGCCCGCCTGAAGTGTGCCGTGTGTCAAAAGAGATCTTTTTGGGGGGGGGGGGGGGCGAAAGGCCACGCTGCCACACGAAAGGTGTACCGAGCGCGTCTGAAGGTTCTCGACCGACGGTTCTACAGCGTCTCCGCCACCTGCTGCCGCTCACGCGCGTGCTGTAGAGATGAATCCGTGCCAGGTGCATTGCAGCGATCGGTTAAGCTCGCATGTAAGAGAAATGGCACGTGCCCTGGAGGTATACTGAAGCCCGTCCACGACGTTACGCGCCGACAAGCTCGGAGCTCGAGATCAAGGGGCTTCAGACTGTAGCGCGGCGACGGTAAGCGCTAGCGACGTGCTAACGCAACTGCTAACGTGATTGCCGACAGAGGTTGGAGCCAATGTTTCGAAAGTGCTTGTGCTAACGACACTGCGGCTTTCGCATCTCGTACATGCTACACACAGTACGAAACAGGTGATGTCTCAGACTGCTGAACCAACGTTTCGACCAAGAGGAAATGTGTTCAACAAAACTTTGGTTTCGGCTAATTTGTTCGTCGCTCGTCCTGCCGTACGGCTTTGTTGCAGAGGTAGCGCACTGTGTGTGCGTGCGTGTGCGTGTTCACACTCGTGATTGTGCACTTTTGTATTTGTCAGCGTGCCCACCACGTGCGTTGCCTTTAGAACAATAGATAGCTTTTCGAGTGATGTCACACGACCGCGCTACAACACCTAAAACGTGACGTCAGCGCACCGCATTATCACTCGCACGCTGCTTTGCTTTCTTACGCGGTGACCACTTTTCACCGAATTACCGCAATAACATGCATTCCTCAAATGGCGCGAGAAGCGCCTGTCGTGCTGTCGCGTTTCTTGTTTACGCAGTTTCTCGACGTGCTATATAACAGTGCCCCAAGATGGCGGCCACGATGACGTCAGTGCAAATAATCTATAATGGTATCAGCTTTAATGGTAGACCAACTAGCCCACCAATATCTTCTCAGCGGCTGTACACGTGTCCCTTCTATGTCCGTGTCTTTATTCTTTTTTTTTTTTTCGCGCTGCCTAGCCTGCACTATTGCCTCGTCTTAGTCTACGCCTTGCCGAGACGTTGGCTCCATAGCGGCATTCCTGTCTCGGCCGCTGCTATTAACCTCAACGTCTACGCGTTCATTCGAGCCTCTCCCTGCTTTGAAACAACATTCCAAGAATCACAAGTCGTTACCCTAGATAGCAGTCCGCGCTATCCCAAGAGTTCGTTTTGGTCCCGTGGCCTGACTAAAACAGCACAGCCGTGATTATACGAGCAGATGTAGCCTTTCTACAGGCCACTGGACTAGGCACACGGTTTTAGGGGCCCCGTAACGTAGATGGACTATAGTACATATGCACCTCCTTCGCCTATCACCATCATCATCATCATCATTAACATACCCGCTCCGCGCTTCTCAAATGCAAAGTGTCAGGCTAGAGCAAGGTCAGGCCAAACTACTTGCCTTTCTGTAAATCAGCCTCTCTTTCTCTAACCTTAAACTTGCCCTTACTGCCTTTTTCTTTTTTTTTTTCATCGACAGTGCATGTGTCTGAGTTTTGCCCAGTTATAAATTTGCCTCCCTTATTTCTTTACTGATATCCTTTCCTTCGTGGCCTGAAGAGATATTAAAGCGGCTTTCCTCCGTTCTGATGGCGAGCTGCATTCCTTTCTGCTGGGACGAACACGAACAAATTGAGCACGTTGTTTCCTTTTCCTTTTTATTCTTATCTCGAATGGAATGGCGTAAAGAGAAAGCTGTGGCGGTTTTGCATGCACTGCGGACTGTTTTATCTTTATGAAGAAAAAAACATAAAAAAAATAAACGCACTTCTCGCGCGTGCTTGCAGTTCCAGGGCGCGATTAATTCAGAACCCCCGTGCCGTGCGCAAAACTGATACGCCTTGGCACCCACGACACGTAGACCAGCCGCTTGGACCAACAAGGACGAGCCAGAGTGTCCCACTAAAATTACTAGAGGTATGCAGCTAGAGGTAACATAAATTATGGGGTTTTACGTGCCAAAACCACTTTCTGATTATGAGGCACGCCGTAGTGGAGGACTCCGGAAATTTCGACCACTTGGGGTTCTTTAACGTACACCTAAATCTAAGTACACGGCTGTTTTCACATTTCGCCCCCATCGAAACGCGGCCGCCGTGGCCGCTAGAGGTAACTTCTAACGCCACGATCAATCAGCTACAATTGTAATTAATTAATTGCGTACTCGCAGCGAGACACGGCATTACAGTGGGGAAGTATGTTGCAAATACACAGTGACAAAACTTTGCACGCATACAGACTAGTGAGATTAAAACGGCGTTACGTGCGTATAGGTACGCCAGACAAAGTATCCATTCCTATAATATGAAGCCACAAATCACATTATACGGAGTGAAACACTTTACAATATTTCGTACGAAAAAAAGAAATGATTGGTAGCCCGTGGATTCTAACTTCACCAAATTTTAAAGTAGTGCGTGGTAGTACGCGGACTACGCTTTACGGGCCTTTGCTGGTTCAAATTTCGAAGCAGCGCTGTTTCGCCTAAACGCAGTGTAGGCAACGTAGGAATCTACACGTGCGTGCAATAATCGTTAAGAGTTGTTGCACTATGTAACGTCAATGTCTCGTTGAATATGATCAGCTTGCAAAGTCGCGAAGCCCTTCGAAACCTGAAGGACAAAGTTTGGGCAAATCAGGTATGCATATATGCACTCGTCGTTCCCACGATGGTTGCAACCACCATGATTGCAGCTCCCCTAGACGCTGTATATAGCACCAGAATTCTCTCTCAATTTTTTTTTTTAGTATGAAACTCTCTCGTCTCCTATACCGCCGGCGGTGTCTGTCCGTTTCAAAAATCAAACGAACCAAACTAATCAAGTATAGCGAACTACACACCAACTATCCCAAATGATTGGCCCACCATGGTGTCGTCGTCTTTCTTGTGTGTGTTGTTTTTTGGCGCAAAATCTTTTCAGCAGCACTATACCTTGTTTCTGTCCAGCTACGTGGCATTTGCATACTTTTTTTTTTAAATCTCGGTGCACGATAGTTAGGGCACCTTGTATATGCTATAGTCACGCTATCCACGAGCCATAAAGAACCTTGGACCGCAGGGGCCTTTGTGGGAGCTGAATACAGCGCAAGCGCTTGCAACGGGAGTGCGGTTGCAACGGTACACTACAACGGCTACGCAGTCGACTTCAGCCGGGTATACAACGTTCCGTTTCACGCCGTGACGACCAGCAGTTATCGGCGTTACGAGCGATGCACGTTCGAGGCAGGACTCCAGGGCACGCATGGGAGATACCGGGTGCGGTACTGCCGTAGATTACGGGGAACAGTTGCACACGGCCCGCACGCCGAAACTGTGACCCCGAAAAAAAAAAAATAAGAAAAGGTTGCACGAGCTGCAGCACCTTTGGCCAACGAGGAAAACCGAAAGCATGCGATAAAAAGGAAACGATCTGTGTGTATAAACTCGCGGTGGTCTGCGGTGATAAGGTCGCATGCATATACGCTCTTCTTGGTCGCGGCCCCGTAAAGAAAACGCGAGATATATACCCCGTTGAAGCCATAGAGTTTCCTAGAATAATCGCTAGAGGGAACTCTGGCGCCCGTGTCTACCTACGTGTATACGCGTGAGCTGCAGGTATATGGCAGTTCACTTGGAGTTGCTATTCTGGACGTCGATAAGTTCCGCCATAGTGTCAGCCCTGATTGGCCCAGACGGCTGCAGTGGCTTCCCTGATTGGCTCAACATTCCGCCATTGCTAAGCTATACAAGTTATGGCGGAACGTAATGTTGCGACTGGCACTTCCGTACGGGAATGATGGGTAGTGCGTGGATTTGCCTAAACTCCGTCGTTCCTGCTCCAAACGGATTTGTCCACTTAGCAACTTTATCTTTCTATTATATAGCGGTGCCCTCGTCTTCGACGTCCTTCAGCTGCACTTTGAAGCGCTTCTGCGATATGCTCGTGGACGCTTCGTGCCGTGCTCTCTCCTGTATAAGCCGCGTGGCTTACGGTTTGCTGTAACCTGATCGATCGCTTATGCGTGTACCTATAGCCTACGACGCGCCCTTCAGCTACGGCACCTCACTTCGGTCCGTGCATTGGATTGCATTGGCTTAAAACTTCCCATTGTAAACATTTGCCATAATTTATCACGTGATGAGCAGATACTTCCTGCCTCGCCGTGTTTAGATAACTATGAGCTCTTGGAACTTTAGAAAGGTATAAGGCGCGACAAATAAAGCCGAAAGATTAGCACCCGAAGCCGCAACTTGCACAGAGATCAGAGAAATCCATGCATTATCCCCCCCCCCCCCCTGTTCCGCCCCCGCCCCCCGACTTTAATGATAGCTAAACGTTCCGCCTAGTAATATTTTGTAAGAAACTATACGGTTGAACCATATCCTCCGAGATCAGTCGGGGGAGCATCATACTGGATTGAAGCCAGTGGCCAAAGCCGCTGTCGTTCCACCGCGATTGTGCTCGGTCGCTATGGGGTTATGCTGCTGGTGAGCACGAGGTTGCGGTGGCCGATTTCAAACGGAGGCCGAATGCCGAAAACGTTCACGCCGCTTTATAGCTTGAAATCCTTGGGTGGTTGAAATGAATCCGGGCGACGGCATCTCTTATGATACTTCCCTTATGATGCCTGCTGCTGCGGGACCGTTGCATGAATTCCCATAATTTAATTTCAGTCATTCACCCTCCCCCCCTTACCCGCAGTTCCCCGACAGAATGCACTGGTGTTACAAGGCTTTTTTTTTTCTGCCTCCCAGCAGCGACTGAAAGAATGCCCTGCTAGAAAGATGACAACGACACGTGCACTTTCGTCTGCAGTTTGAGCGCACCTATCTCGCACCTGGTGTCTACAAGTCACGTGGCCGGCATGTACGAAAGACGTCCGAGGTTTCGGCTGATCGACAACGAAGAGCCGTGCCACAAACGACACCCGCCATGCACACGCAGTGCGACGCTTTGTTGATGTCCGCGGCGGGTACGACTATGGGCCATACCAGGTTTATAGCAGGAGAACGACGAATTGAGCAACCCTGATGCAGTTTCGCAGCTGCCGTGGGCAAATGACAAATATACTGCAGGCACTTCCCGTTTCTGTTGCGCCGTCTGCTAGGTGCCGTTGTCCGCCATCATCTGCTGGCAGCTGCGCGTCTACCGAGTGCGAGTCAAACGCTTCACTATTTACGGCGAGTGGCCGACCAAGCTGTAGGGCAGTTAGAGTCTGGTGAGACCCGAAACTGCGCAAACACGGGATGTGTAAACGGCGCATCCATTACGAGGAGCTTTAAATGCTTTCGCTTCCGCAAGCATGCATCGTAAGTAATTTCTGCGCGGTCACTGCCCATATGCTTGCGTTTGAATGTACTGTCTATTGTTAAGCTAATATCCCTTGATTTCTTAGAGAGAGAGAGAGAGAGAGAGAGAGAGAGAAAGGAAATACAGGGAAGTTATTGATTTCTTAGAAATGTGTATCCTTTAATAGGAATGTGGCTCACCTACAGCGACCTTGTATTGTAGTGACCAGATACTAGTCAGAAAAGATATTGGCTCAACAATTCTTGTACGCATCTTCTTTTTGACATTGTACAATAAAGCTTTGGTTGATTGATTGATTGATCGATTCATTGATTGAGGTCCAGACGGACTACATCGGAATATTAAAGGGAGTGAACTAAATCAGTTCAGGCTAACAAGATATTTTTTTGAAAATTTTATCTTCGTTAATTTCGCGGTAATATATTGGTTATTAGGAGAGAAAGTGAAGGTCAAAATTTCATTTTCTTTCAGTTCGCGCCATAACTCGAGCATTGGCACTTCAGTGTGACGTCACGGGTATCGAAGTATCTTGTATTTCCCTTTTCTTTCTTTTTTGGTACTACAAAGTGTAGTCTACAAAAAAAAAAAAAAAACAGATCAAATATTTTTCTCTCCTTAGTGTCCCTTGAAGTTGAACTGCATTAGCGAATTTTGCTTCTGCGGCCTCAAGAAAGGCAATTACCGGGGGAGTAAGCTTGGTAAGTAAGAAAAGACACAATAAAAGAACAGACAGGTGGCGACACCAGCGTGAAGTTCCCGCACCATACCTCACCGCGATATCGTGGATTTTTTTTACCAGCGTCTACGCTGATCCAGGTAATTGTTCTTTTCGGTAAATACAGGAGTGCACCGTTTTCTGAAGGAGCCAAAGACTCGGCGTTGCAAGTTTCGGGAACTTCACGCGCTACAAGAAGGGCCAAACGCGAGGAAATACTTACGAAATCCATGACGTCACACTAACGCACGGACGCTGTGGTTTTGGGGCGAAATCCCAGAAAGGTACGTTCGGAGTACCTTGAAGTACAGTGTCATCGCCAGCCTAATTGACCATGCCCGCTGCGGGGCGAAAGTTATCTCCAATTACCCCTCCAATCTCCAATTACCCCTCTCTTGCGTCAGCTGAGTTCGATCTGTGCCGGCAACTTGCCTGACTAACCCCATCGCCATCACCCTGCCGCCCTCGAGTACGTTTCTTTTCCCTCGGCATCCACTAACACAGAACCTGCAATTCTTTCGTTCGGAGCGTCCACTTTGGGATTCAGCCACAGGGATGCATGCTTCGCTGTCCGAACATTCTTTACGGAATCTAAACGAATGCCCTGCTAAATTCCTTTTTTTTGTTTTTACTCTTAAATTAGTTATTACTCATTCAATATGACCTTCCTGATTTTATTTAACAGGTAATTCTGCGCTATTCAATGCTATTTCAATAGCTATTAGGAAATTTGTGCTCCATAATAATTTCGAATAATCCACCGATTTCTTGGCCATTCCCCCATCGTGGGTAGGAGCCACACGCATCACAGGCTACAACAACAACAACAACATCCACTAAACCGTCACTGGAGCAGACCACTCCTCTGTATACACATTACATGACCGGCCAAACTCTACTCTTTTTGTAACGTCCAACCATTGTTTCCCTCCAAATTATAGAAAACGAGGTTTTGAAAGAGCGCATTACGGGTATAAACTGACGTACTGTTGTTTCTGTCCGCCTATAAGGATGATGTTGTTCCTGTCTGCCTATAACGATGTAACACTTCCACATTAAGGAAAATTAGAACAACTATCTCACCTTTATTTCTGGACACGAAGGATACACTTACGAAAAAATAAAAAAAAAATGTTATTTGATAAAAGTTCAAGAATATAATGACGAATGGGCAAATTTGTTCACTGAACTATCCACCACTGAAAACTCGCCGTGGAGCCACAAAAAACGCATTATACGATACGCACTGCGCCAAGTTGCCCGCACGAAAATGAGAACGTTGAAGTGTCAAAGATCGTCGCAGCACACATGATACGTTTATCATTACAGGGTAAAAAGGACACGACAAAAAGAAAAAAAAGAGAAACCGCAGGACACGCGGTGGACACGTGTCTCGTGGTTCCTTTGCATTCTCTCGCATTTAGAACAAGGCGAGATAGAGTAGCTATAACGACGGCGTATCAGAAGCTGCATTGCGTTCGCAACCTTCAGCCGAACCACCGGCGGCCGTCCCTACCGGCTGAGTTATCGGGAACGCCCCCCGGCGTAGCCATAGTTCATTCAGAACGAGGTCGTGCACGTCGAAAAAGAGAGGCGCGCCAAAGACGCGGCCGAGGAGGACGTAACGAAATAACGGTGCAGTGAGTGCGAACACAACGCGTAGACTTATTGAGACACGTCCATGAAAACAATTTTTGGGGCAGTCTGAGTTCGACCTACAGCAGAAGACAAAGAACAGAAGACCACATAAGGCTGAAAAAAAAAAAAAAAATGGGAACAGCGGATAACAGTTTTCGCTCATACGTCAGCAGACACGTCATCGTCGTTATGACTGCTGCGCATACATTCAGTGCAGTCAAGTCGCTCGTGGGATTCCAGCTTGAAAAAGGAGACAGCTTCAACTATGCTAGTCGACGCCCTTTGTGTCTACAGTGTGGCGAAAAGAAATAAATGCAGAAAAAAAAAAAGAATTGTGTTAGGCCGAGCTCACGACGCTGCGCGAACGGTCAAGGCCGTTCCTTCGCTCCTACAGGCAGTGGCAAATGATGAAGCTCAAGATACGCGGAAAACTTTTGCTCTAATTTGAGCGCATATCGCCATCAATACGTCCCGACAGGTATTCCCATATTCTGCAGCAGCTTACAGGTAACAAGATAGAGGGTGGGCAAATATGCGCGCCATATTTTTCAGATTGAGACATCTCCGATTTGTCGCTGCAGTAAATCAATAAATCGGAAATTCGTAGAACGTTTTCGTGCCGCTTTCTCTCTCCCCTCGAATGAGCCAACGCCTGTGACGGGTCTCGGCATCTTCCTGCTTCCCATGCAGGCAAGAATTCAGCAGCCAGAATGAATCACAGGCGAATGATTCCTGCTGGCCTTCGCTTTGGCGAGCTTTTATTTCTCCCGCCAGACTTCCTGCTGTCTATCGGGAGACCCCGCGCATCGCATGAGGCCCACAGCCGCTATAGTTCAATGCCGCGAACGAAGGTTGGACTGCAGTGCGAACAAACGCGACAGGCAGAGTTACACAGAGGTTAGCGCGGAGCGCCGAACGCAGAACGGTACCCTCAGCAGACCTGAAGCGCGAACGTTCGGAAAAACGTCTCCGTGCGTTCTACGTTAATGAAGTCCGGTTGCACAGCACAGGCAAATTTTCACTCCCCGTGCGAGTGAATTCTCTCTCAAACTTTTCAATCCTCAATTGATAATGTCCTAGGGATTTGCGTATCTCACCAATCATGCGATTGCTTTCTATGAATTCACCGACGCAGGGGACAGTTTTTCTCGCCTTTTCAGCGTCAGCGTTCAGCAAACATCGATCTGGTCACCAAACGCACCAGGTCCGCATGGTTTCGCTCACACATTCCAGGCTCGGACTTGCCAGACCTAAAAGCACGCGATAAATAAGGTCCGACCCGCACCCACACACGTAGCGAACGGCGCGTTAAACCGAAACTAGCGCTCGCTCTCTGAGACAGGTGCGTCTTTGGGGAAACAAGAAATATGACAGAGAACAAAAAGGGCGTGACCCGTCCTTCACCTAGAGGAGGAGTTCACGCGGAGAAGGCCAGTGCTGGGCGCACGCTTGGGCCACGTAAACAAACACAACACCTCCGGCGGCCGCCGGACAGAGATCTCGTTCGCTACGAGCTGCACCGACTGGTTCGCTACGCGGACCGGATTGCGACGTCAGCCCCGAGCAACGGCGACCGCCGTACCGAATCGTGTCATGACAGCCGCGAAGAAGAAGCAAGAAAGGTTCCGAAAACACAGCGCTTAGCGCGGTCGCCGAAAACGATGTGGAAATGCACTCAAGCAGAGACGGGCGACAAACGGCGCTCACCTTTCCGGGCCTGGGCACGGGGTTGCGGCATTGCTTGACCGTCGGCAGACTGTTCTTGACGATGATCTTGTGCTCCTTGTACCAGGCGTCCGCCAGAGGGTCGACCACGAGCAGCTTGGTTTCGTTGGGCACTGCCTTGATCCGCTCGACCACCTGTTTGTGGTTCTCGTTGGAGATGTTGATGCCGTTCACCTCGACGATGCGGTCCCCTTCGCGCAAGCCGGCCAGCTGCGCGGGGCTTCCTTCGTCGATCTTGCCCAAGTACTGGCCGGGCTTGGACTTCTCGCTGTGCAGGTTGAAGCCGAAGCCCTCGTAGTCGGGCCACTTGACGACATGGCAGAGCCGGATTGCCGGAGCGTCGGGCGACAGTGCAACGGCCGACATGGCTTCGGAAATACTGCGCGTTCACGAATGCTGCTGCCGCTGCTTGATTTCGGGGACGAACGCGCGGAAATGTCGCACGCGCGCGCACGCACAATCCGGCGTCGGGAATGCGCGAGGTGTCGCACAGGAATAACGGACGGACGATGCGCGAGGCTCGAGCTCGCGGTCGCGCACTGCACGCACACCTCACCACACACACACGCACAGCACGGCCGGTCAGCGCAGGCGACGCGAATTCACAGGCACCCCGGATCGGCTAGGCTCGCGAGGCGACCAGCTGCTGACGACGAAATCCAGCGTCCCACCGACAAAAGCTGCCGCTGGTGGCGCGAACGACGAACGACGCGCTGTCTGCTGTCGCCCTCTGTGTTGCTTTGAGAGAATTAAAGTTTATCAACAGAAAGGCTCACCTCGTGAGGCCTGGCCAGATCTGGCGGCGTTTTGCATTTCTGCGCCGCCAAATATAATTGGCGCTGTATTAGTGGGAAAATAAAAGACATGCATAAGTTATCAAAAATTTTCATTTGTATATGCCTTGTTAAATATATTTTTTGTTCGAAAAATTAATTTTGTAAATCTTATGTAATAATTAAAATCTATTTTGGATTTTAATCTTCAAATGGAAGCCGAGCCACTATTTCGCACTTACTACAAACCGGGAAATTTGATGTAGTGCGCATCGACACGATGTTTGTATTACCTGGTCTGTAGAAAACTTCACTTTTCTCAGTTTTTCGACTGTGCTTATGGACCTGCATAGCCTTTGTGAAGCTGAAAGTCATTGCAATTAATATATTACTGTTTACATTATCTCGTAAGAATGCACGAGAAATGCAGGAAATGACTGGACGGAGGTTTTTTAGCACGGGGCAAGGAATGCATTTTACCTAAAGGTATACGTCCTTCGATTTCTACCATTAATGAAAAGCTTAGCGTGTCTCGCGATTCCTGTATAGCCGTCGCCTAAGTGATAACGCCTGTGTTATCGGCGAATTCACATTCGTAAGCGCGCACTTTAACCTACGCAGAGCAGATGACAGCTCTAAAAGCTCAGTTGGCTAAACAGATGAAGTTTGCGGAGCAGGTCAAAGCGAATCGAGCAGCTGTGAGGTTAAGTTTTCCGGTATTTGCTGATCACTATATAATCCGCAGGGCATAATTAAGTGGAAATTCTTACGGGAGAATAAACCGCGCGAGTTGACACTTGAATTCAGTATTAAAATACGGGGAAAAAAGAAAACACCACAGGAACAGAAGCAGCGCCTTGTTTCTGTCCTACGTCTCTCTTTCACTGCCTTTCACTCCTTTTTTTTCATGCTACTGTGTGGCGCGTTCAGCGGTTATA
The DNA here is from genome assembly GCF_023375885.2 of Dermacentor andersoni. Lineage (NCBI taxonomy): Eukaryota > Metazoa > Arthropoda > Arachnida > Ixodida > Ixodidae > Dermacentor > Dermacentor andersoni. The sequence goes on from NC_092824.1 coordinate 50,466,869, forward strand.
AAACTTTGCAATGGCGACCTATGCTCCTGACAACATGTTTCGTTATGTTTTGTTTAGTGGGCGATAGAACGTTGGACTTTTATTAAACGTGGTTAACTTGGTTTATTAAGCACTGAGGTACAACAATATGTGTAACTACATGGCGGTATGAATGTACAGTGTTCAGACAGCAGTGCCAAGGTGACGGAGCGCCTGACGCAACTTGATTATTTCGTTAGTGTGCACGAAGTTTCAAGAGGTAGAGGTGGGTTACGGAAACAGTGGAAGTGGAGGATTCGGAAACAGCGCTCGACCAGCGTGCAACACATCGCAGGGGATGGTGGCGCCATCTCTCAATCTGCCTTGTAACAATTACCGCGCGAGCACTAAAATGAAAGAGAGAAATGTAACATTGCACAGGATCGGGGCACCACGTCTCGCTTCTTGTAAGAGTGGCGTTTCAAGCGCCTGTCCTGTTTCAAAAGAGATCAGGAACATTTACTTATAATTGCCGGGCGCGCTCTGAGAGGCCTTCGTTCAGGGCTGCAATGTTACAGTTACAAGAACACACGCTGCTGTACTCGTTGGCTTCAGTCGCAGCTTCGAAAAGTATCGCACGTTGTTAGATGCTCGAACAATTGTTTTATTTCTCCGCCGGGAAGACGCATTATTTCGTTTCTCCTCGCGACCGTGCTTCTGTGAACAGCGAGAACGGTGCTGGATCAGCTGTGTGCGCCACGTGGAGTGCTTGATTGACATCGCAGGGCACGCATTGGCGCGCCTATAAAACATGCTCACAACTTGATTAATTTGCATTACTGCATTAACCGAACCAAATGGAAGCCAACGACGTGCCCGAAATTTTGTAGAGCACACTTCGTTGGCGATGAGACGTGGACGAACGCTGCGTCTTCGTCATATATGTGCCGACAATTTTCTCGCAGGCCTACCACAAGGCAGTGACGCCGGAACTATAGAGAGCTTTAGATTATGGGGCTCTTGCATTGCCCAGGGGGCGCTGCGAAAAAGGTGCTAAAAAGCGCCCTCTTTGCTAAAATGGGTCGTACCAAGCTCGGTCGTCTGCTTCGGAAAGCACGTTTACAATATGGACCCGCCACTTTCGGTTGTGTTGTTTCACGGCCTGCAGCGAATATCGGGCGCCGAAGATTTTTTCAGGGGTGGCACGCTGCGTAAAGGCAAGAAATTATACAGTGCCGAATACGTGTACGCCGTTCAAGAATTAGGCGGCGAAGTTTTAGCACCGTGTCAATCGCAAGTGAAGCGAGTCGCGTACGAAGTGGAATTTCAGGCAAGGTTTGCACGCTAGCTGCTAGATTCAGGCGCACAAACGCGAGGAAATGCTTGCTATAAATGAATCCACAGCAGCGATAAGCAGGCATCATGTGTACGGAACTGCTCGAGCACACGACGGTACGCGCCGCGATGTACGAACTGCTCGAGCGCACGATCGTACGCGCCGCGACAGCAGCGGTCTTTCGACATGCCGCGAAACGACGGGCCTCCTGCAATCTTTGTTGACTGCAGGCCGCTAAACAAGTAGTTATGCCTGCGTTGTAGTAGCGGCCATCTGTCCCTTTTAGTAACTGGTAATAACTGATGCAATGCATATGAGCTCGCACGTACGTGCGAATCGCGCTGCAGCGCGAGCTCGTGCGCTGCTCGCTTGATGTAGCTTTTAATGACAGCGCTCGAACATCGATGTGCTGCAATCAATACTGCCTTGCTGCGCTGCCTCAACGTGCTGACTTGAGATCAAGGATGAGCGCATTTAACTCTCTTAACCTGTGCTGCTCGTAGTGGAGTAGTGAATTGTCATCGAATGAGCCCGACCATTTGTGCTAATTTGCACACACCTGGTCACTTCACCACTTCGCATCGGTCGAATTGTTAATTGTCGCTGTGGCCGGGTCTCGAATCGTGATTTACCAGCCATGCGTGCTGCTATGTCGGTCTGCTGTCGGGACTGTAGGTGCAAAAACCGAACTTTAGAATGCAGATAATCAAGCAAGCTTCAGGACAGGCGACGCAGTCAACATGGCGCGAAGTTTCGCTTACTCAGCGCGACGAACTGCAGCTATGCAGCGCGCCCGACGCTCCACTTCGTGAGGCCTCGTAGGAAAACGGCAGAATCTGATGTTGGGATTCAGGCCTTCTTGTTCATGGCAGCCCACGACGCAGAAGTAATGACGGTAACGCCTTTTCGAGGCTGGGCTAGGTCTCTCCGGATCGGCGTCACCGATTCCTTCTGCTCCTAGCATTACGTCCCATGGAACACGGAAAGTCCGTTTTCGTTAAACTATAGGCTGCGGCGAGCTCGCAGCGTGGTCTGTGAGAAGTGACGAGCCTTTTCGCACTCACAACAAGGCAGAAAAAAGTGCGAATCGACGCAGAACTCGGCCTAGACACGTGCTTCGCCACAGCCAGGGTTCAATACGACCCAAGCTGGTACGGCCCAGATGTCGTTTCCCGCGCCGCCACCAGGCGCCGCTACTATACCTCAAACTCCAGCGCAAGACGCCCATAGGGGGACGCAAGCGTTGGGGACCATTAGCGCTTGGGGCATACTGAGCATGCGCAGTAGCGTGGCCCCGAGCGCTAACGGGCCCCAGTGCTTGCCGTTGGCGTATAATATAAAACCCTCTTACATCTCTAGTGGGGGAGGGGGAGTGGGGAGCTGAAGGAAAGTTTTATGCTGTCGTGTTATCTGTTTGGTTTTTTAAATAGCTTTTTGCAATAATTTTTACGGATATAGTTACTCTCCGAGTTTCGCCTGAGAGAAACGAATATCATTGCCGGTTAATTTTTACCTTGCACTACGTCATTTACGGCGACTTCTATTTTCTCCGTGCCAAAATAACGTTATCACGCAGCGCTTCTAATCGCTTACTACTGTACATCAGTAGCAAGGAACAATACGGAGCCAGTTGCCATTGAACAATTGTTTATTGACGCTTTACAAATTTGTGTGTGTATATATATATATATATATATATATATATATATATATATATATATATATATATATATATATATATATATATATTCAACGTTAAGCGAACATAAGCGCACACCATATATCTCCACATATAAGTCCAGAGGCCTTATACAGAATTAAAGAGCGACTTGCATGCTAGTCCGAAATTATGTGCAGTTTTTATCTCCAGTGGTATTATGTTCTATATTTTAGTTCATTTCAATTCCGTTAGTCTCTCGCAGTAAATGCAGTATGACATCTGACCAAGTTAAAGTTCAAGCAAGTTAAATAGACACGCTATAGGTAAGACCGAAGGTTGCTGCTCGCTCTGCGAATTCCTTGATGAATTCCTTGATGATATCTTCTAAATTGAGGAATGACGTCCTTCGCTTGTGTATATGAAGAATCAAGAGGCGCGATAACCTCCTCTGAGTCATTCGATTGCGGAAGTTCGTTTTTACTAGAACGCATAGCACTAAAAGAGCTCTCCCCAGCGACAGATGCAAGTATGGAAAACAGAAGCTGGATATATCTTACGACCTAATCTCGCAACTCGCCAATAGTTTCTGATTTCTTCTGGATGATCTGCAAAACGCTGCAGGGTTGTGAGAAAACCAGCGTCGCATAGAAGAGTTGGTAAAAGCAGAAACTGCGCCGAGAGTCAGTACAGGTCAAAGTAAAGCTGCACGGACTCCCAAAAGAGTTTCTAGTTTATCTGCTGTAAACTGAAACCCACAGCGGCGCTGATCAAGATGCCTTCTAGTTTTACGAGCTGGTCCATGCCAGGCTGCTCAAAACGCCGTTTGGTTTCGCTTACGATCCGGCCGGCAACAGCGAAGCACTCGCGGTGCATCCTTTTCTTAGTGCAACTGGCTGATCAGGCCTGTCTGTCGCCTCGTACCTAATAGGCGGTTTTGACGGACTGGAGGTACGAGGCTCGATTTCAGGCCTAGCTTCGCGGTTTCAGAGCGCAGTCGGAAGATCGCCTCACAGAGAGCCTCTGATGCTTCTTTCGCACCTGCGGCGCGGTATATCACGCGCTGGAGAGCCTTTGCAAGTTCTTCACAAGGCCCGGAAGAAGGCCGCGGAAATGTTCATGCCCAACAGCGTTTCAGATTTCTGCAAGTCTTTCATAACCCTTCAAAATTGTGTCGCTGTTGCCGGTCACTGAATCTGCTGTCTGCAAGAGCAATCTGAGTGTCTGTTGAACTCTAGCGTAATTATCAACGAACCTTTGCATTGACTTTACTCTAACGGTCCATCGCGTTGGGAAAAGCGACAGCAAGTTGTTTGACCTCGGCCCGGCCCCTACAGCAGCTTCGCGTCCCCTAGGAATTACTATGTAGGCATAAACACTTTTACCCTTCTTTGAGTCAAGTATTGCGTTGGAAACGTCTTTTACGCTGCTGAGAGCGTCTCCAATTATGTCGCAGCTCCTGCTAGCCTCCTGCAGTACCAGGTCTAAACAGTGATTGCTAGAGTGTATAGGTACACAGACCTTGGCTCCCACTCGCTAAGTCCTTTTTGTACGCTTGAAAAACGCCCCGACATATTCGCCGGCCCATCAAAGCAGTGCATGACTTTGCAAACAGTAAAAGTCAAGGCTTAGGTGCAAGATCATGTCTTTGATGGCCGAGTACAACGTCTCGGATCTGCAGTCCGGTGCGTTATACAGGCCGAGATACTCCTCTCGGATTTCCAAGCGTTTTGCTCTGCACCTACCGCACACAAAATAGTGAACTGTTCCTCACCATTTATATCCGTTCTGCCATCAACGATAACACCGTAGAATGCAGGACTTAACGTCCTTCACAATTTCGCGTTGTACGATATGAGCCGTAATTTCTATAAATTCGTTTTGCACGTCTCCGCTAACCTATTTGTCCCTCTTAGTCAATCAACCCTGTCTTAAGGGCTGCAACATATCATCCGATCTCTCCTCGAGCAGGTCGAGCAAATTTCCGTCACCTGTACATCGCCCTCGAAGAGCTTGACCTCGGCGGCAGAGGTAATTAAGGCAGCGAAATTACAATGGCACGCAGAGTCACCTTGGCATCTTCCTGCTGTTTCCTGCATTGCTGCGACAGGGGACGCGAAACAGGAATGGCCCTCTTTTATGTGACAAATTTCGACTCGCAGAATCCAAGTTAACCTGACGCTTTTCATGTGATCCAAAATTTTCCGTAGCTTTTTTTCCCCAATTGTTAGACCCGGCCTTCACAAGAGCTGGCTCCGCACTTCGAACGTTTCTTTTTTTCTTTTTTTGTTCCTCATGTAGACGGCACTCGTGACACATGACTACGTCGCTTTTGCTTTCGTACGAAAGCCAGGGAAATTTCACAGACCAGCCTCGTGGGAAAGGTCTACCGGCACGGTTTCTGGGGGAAAATGTAGTTTTCGGCAGGAACTGACCGACAGTCGTAAAGCGCTGACTCGTCCTCGTTGGGTGGGTTCCTTGAACGGGCGAAGGTGAGCGAATGCACATAGCTTGGGGCTTCATCAGAGCTGGTAGCTTCTGCTGTCTGGCGAGCAGGACCCGTTGTAGGAACTTCTACTAGTTAAATGAAACACGTTACGGTCGCATAATTCTTTCTGTTTTTTTTTCCACAGCGTGCTTCCTGTAATCACACTTCGAGTGACTGGCGTTGCGAAACTGTGAAATCGGAGGTAGCTTCGCCAATTTCTTCTAAATCTCGGTCCAGTAATTTGGTATCGTCTGTAGCAGATAGGAGAGACTTTTTAAGCAAAGCCTCTTTGCCTACAACTCCGGGGCTCTGGTTGCGGTGGTGGGTATGTGTGGTTGTCGCCGAGTTGACAGACGGAGCGGCCGCGTACGCATGCGTATATAAGCTAAGTGGCGGCGCGAGGGAAGAAGGAGAATACCTGCAAATGAGCGCACTCGGCGTTGTAATAAAGGCACAGGTATATAATGGAGGTGACCTGCTCTGTTCTCTACGGATTGACAGACTAACGATACGAAACAAATAACTACATCGATAAATGCCCAGGCTGCAACAAATAATCGAAATTGAAGCTCATTACTGTTGAAGGGACCACGCTACACTTCTTGGACATGGTACGGAAAATCCACAGATAAGTAGACAACGTCGCTAGGAAAATGCGAGCCAAACGTTATTGCTCTGCGTGCTGTAGGGAATATACAATCTCGATTAGCCCATCGCTAAATCTCGCCTGCAGGTTTGAAAGAACGCGCTGTTTTTCGCTTTACTTCACGTCATCGATGATGCAAAGTCATGCTGCCTGCGGATTCCATGATTATAAGGCGTGCTATGTGGTCTCGGAAGTCATAGATGCGGAAACAACGTAAGCATTTTGGAACACTATAATATAAACTAACGTGACTATACACTGAAACGTCGTTGCACGTTTGTGTTGTCCTTGGTGCCAGTGGAGAATAAACAGTGAAGTTGCCGCTGCAGAAGGCAGTTAATTATACCTCTAATACACCGGGTTTTCACGAAATTTCACAAAAGTAAGGAAGATGAGGTAATTAAATTATTTTCCCTGGGTTGCCTTTAGCAGAAAAGTGTACGTTTGAAATTTACTCGATGTAGTAACAAGTAATTTTGCAAATTAGACGAATGAACTCTTTAACCATTATATCGATGTGATTCATCACAATCGAAGACGCGCCGACGCCACAAAGAAGAACGTTGCATACCCTCCTCTCGTCACTTTGGCAAACACGATCGCTAATGCGGCGCCGGTGGTTCTCTCCGCCACAAACTCTATGCTCTCCGCTACCCGAGCTCTGCGGCAATATAGGAGCTGCGTGTTTTTACTCTACTCGCGTGCAAGATCCCGCTCTGTGTGTCTGCAACGAACTTGTCGAGACGAAAGCCCACTACCATGGATGGTCCGCGCCGCGCTTTTCGTCTTTTTACTACTCTTCGTGGCGTGTGGGCTTACGATAGGTTTCTTTGATATCGTCCTTTAGGTGTGCTCTTCTTTTGCATCATAATACCACCCAGTTCGTGGCCTATCCGCCACGATGGTCTTGTGCCATTCTTAAAGGACTCCTCGTCGTCGTCATCATCATATCGAACAGCGCGGAAGAAGAAGAGAAAGCCCACCTTGGCGTGTTCCCGCAGGCTATCAGCATAAGAAAGTCTGCCCGACTCTTGGCCAATCCCCGCGAGTGGGTAAGCGCCAATCTCATCAAGGACATCACCATCATCATCATCTATCAGCGAAACAAGAGAGAGAAAAAAAAACAAGAAGGACTTTCAGCGCGACCGGAGTGGACATGAGGCTGACCGTGAACCGGCGTCCCATCCTGGTGTTGCTGGCGTCCGCGGCTGCAGCGTTCGGCGCCGTGGCCCTGGCCGTGCTGCTGGTGCGCAGGATACGCGTCTTCCTCGCGGGCGAAGTCCTGCTGACCCAGGATCGTTCCTCGTACACGGTGCGGCTCGAACAGCGCGTCCCCGTCACCCACGACGTGCGCCTGTTCCGGTTTGCCCTGAAGAGCCCCAAGCAGGTAAACGCGGGCATGCCACGCCACTCCCACGTCCTGTCCTACCCTCTCACCCCCTTCTCTCTCTCTTGAGGAGGAGGTTTAAACACGAGTTCGCGGTGAGCATACGTCTGGTTAGGCAGCATGTCCGAAAAAAAAAGAAAGAGCAGTAGCAAAGGGTTTATAGTCACAGAGAGGATTGACGATTCGCAACTCACGCGAGTTCCGAAACGTCAATTAACCATCACTGCGAACAAAGCATCCAGACGAGTTGTGAAACATCGATTGAATTTTTGCTTCGTCAGTGACCAGAGGCCTTTGCTTTTTTCTAAGTCTGTAATAGGAGCGCTTGTCTAAATAACTAAATAATTGGAACGAATCTTGTTATAATGCTTTTATTGATTCTGATGGCAACCTCCCGAGTCCAGTACTATAAGATTTGCGGTGGAAGGGGTACGGGAAATGCGAGAAGATTGACGGAAAATGCAGCAAACAATAGGTTGTGAAGTCTCTAGCACGTAAAAGGAACCAAATGTTTTTGTTTTTTCTTTCCCGTATGTGTACGTGCCACTGCCCCACGACGTCTCCGCTCGTCATAAGTGTTAAGGTGCATGGCAGATGGAACTGCGCGCAAGTACTTTCTTAGGATCACTGCGTTCCGCGGTTCAGTGTCACAAGTGAACTGTTAGTTTTCTTGTTAGTATTCCTTGTTGAACGGAAGAAATAGCGAAAACGGCCGCCCCCCAAAAAATGATAAGCGAAGAACGTTCGAGTCGTTTCGGAGCCGTACGGAAGGAAGCCTTGTTCACAGAAAAATCGCATTCTAAGAACAACGAAATCCTATCATTCTAAGAAAAACGACTATTCGACAATTTCAAACTTTCAACTGTGGAGCTTAATACGGCTTGAATGGCAAGGGCTCTTCGGCCCGTCTTCGAAATTTCGAAAACTTGCTCATCGTTAAATTCATGTTAAGCGTGAACATTTTCTTCTTGACAGCAAGCAAACAATCGCCAAAGTTTGAAAAAATAACAAAGTTTATGGCCTTTCGAGTCCCCTACGGGTCTCTTCTTCAGTTAAAAGCGAGACAAGTTGGCCCTTGCCTTATATACGTGAAGATGGCGCAACGATCTGGTGTATATTTATGGTAGATTTCCACGTGTCCGATTCAGTGTGAGAGGCGCCGACTGGATCAATAATTATTCCAAAAGAAGGCGGGATGATAGTGATTTTTCCGTGTCGATGACAGTTGCAGAATTCCAATCAATGTTGTGACCCGTGTTAAAGTGATGTTCAGCGCACGCGTTGGCGGCGGTGTGTCCCCTGGCTGCGTCATTTTGGCGCTGGTTGATACGTCGTCTCGAGTTGCTCGTTTCTCCAATATACGATGCGCGGCAGTCTTGACAAGGTATCTTATATATCACTCCGGGGTGACGTTCACTTTCCAATGGGTCTTTCACGGGGACCAGTTGGCTTCTTGATTTGTATGATGGCACGTGTGCGACTTGTATGTCATAATTCTTGAACATTCTTGCCAGCGTTTCGCTTAAGCCGGGAGCATAGAAAATAGGTGCAACTTTCATGCCATGAGTCGTTTTGGTTCTGGGAGGCCCTGTGGAGCGGCGTTCCTCCTGACGTGGAAGTTGGCGAGGGTGGCCATTACCAGTGAGATCATTTTTTACTTTTTTTTGAAGTCCCGCCATCGTGCGGATTTGTCTGAGCAAAGACGGGAACGCACGCTTGAACAAAGAAGTCGCCACGGAGCGTTTGTGACCCTTGGGATGCATCGAGGCAGAACTTAGGTACTTGCCCGAATGTTCGGGCTTCCTATATACAGTTGTAGAGCAGCCTCCGGAAGATCGTCGTACAAGGACGTTGAGAAAGGCAATTAGTCAGTTGCTTTCTTCTTCATTCAAAAAAGTTAAAAAAAAGTGATCTCGCTGGTAATGGCTACCCTCGCCTGGCTGGACTATCACCAGAGCCAACAAGCGTGGCCGACGCCCAAGCAGGCTGGTCAACGAAGCACCATCGAAGGCATCATTCAAGCCAGCCAGAGACCAAGGCATCCTAGTACTGGACGCCGGAACCACGTATATTCTCCGGTAAAACAGATGAAAATGTGGATGACTGGCTGAGACACTACGAAAGAGTAAGCTGGCATAACGGGTGCAGTACGTCAGCGCAGCTTGTGGACTCGGTCAAAGTAGAAATTGGGCAAACAATCCAGAGCTGCTTGCTTCAAGGCCAAGGTAGGCAGGTGGGTCTTCTTTCTTATCCCTGGAACTGTAAGACGCACTCGAGGTTGTTTTAAACACCACAAAGCTGAGGTTGAACGTGCCGAGGGTGTAAAGAATGACGCCTGTGGTCTTCCTTCTGGCAGGCAGGCAAGAGAGATATCGCTTTTATGTGAACAAGAGACCCGCAGGGCACTCCAAACGTCATAAACATTTTTTTTCTTCAAACTTTGCCAAATGTGTGTTTGTTGTCAAGAAGAGAATGTACACTCCTCGCCAGACAGTGTTCCGTCGAACCCTGGAGTAAGCATCAATACGCTTTCCGTAATATATTTTCGATAACAAGTTTCGATAAACTTGGGCTCTATATAGAGAGCAGCAGAATCGTTGGACACGGGAAACGAAGCTTTTGAGTAACAGACGCGCCTGTAAAAATCACAACGGGGCACTTCTTGAGCCCTTCAACCTTGGACCTGTGCGGTGCGTAACAACTTTCGTTCCTCCTCTTGCAGATGCTGGGCTTTCGTGTGGGCGAGCACGTGTTGCTGTACGCGCGCATCGGCGACCGCACGGTGATGAGGCCGTACACGCCGGTCAGCCGCACGGATCAGCGGGGCAGCTTCGACATCATGGTGAAGATCTACCCGGCGGGCGTGTCCAGGAAGCACCCCATCGGAGGGCTCATGAGCCAGTACCTGGACAGCCTCCAGCCGGGAGATAAGATAGAGGTACGAGGTCCGGTGGCCTCGCGTGGCTCTCTTCCAGTGGAAAGTTGGTTCTGGCTATTCGATAACACTTGCACGTTTAACGTGGCATAGGACGGGCGACATGCGGAAAGGCATGTCTGGGCCACGAGCAATTACTGTACAGTTATATTCATAAGGGATCGACGACTAGGGGAGTGGCGGGGCCCAGAACGTGTCGTCAGATCTTAGCGAAAGTGAAAAGACCATGATTTATAGCGATAGATGCGATCATGCTGTAGAAATTATTACTTTAAAATGGGCTTAGAAAATTACATGACGATGATGATGATGATCATGATGATGATGACAATTTATTGGCGTACCCTTTGAGCGAGGTGATGACAGCTATAGTCACTTAGCCTACTTGAGTAATGAGGTATGCTATACATGCATTTTATTCTAGCGTTGTTTAAACAATCTCTTCTACCTTTCTTTTTTCCTCAAAATTTCTCTATCTACCTAGTACCAATGCCTGTGACAGATCCGGGCGTATCAATCTCCTACCTGCTTTCTTTTACCACAAATATTTCTAAACGTCTCTTGCTTATCTCGACTGCTGATCCGGTTGATGCTTCAGTCCACTTTATCTCCAAGCACTTCTGGAGGGTGTACGTTAGCTATGGGTCTCGCTGGGTGAATGCCTTCGCATTCCATTAGTACGTGCTGGGTAGTCTCCGGAATTTTGCTGCGGCAAGCACGGGCCTCATCTTGTTGCGAATGTTTATTCCGGCATGTTTTTGTCCTTAGGCAACCAGCTCGCACCTAAGGCACTTCCCTTTGTGTTATCCTACAGATTTTACCTACTGATTTCCTTCTTGCAATTCTTGTATTTAAATCTCCATGGTCTTTTTTTTGTTTCCATTCCTTGCGTTCAATTTACTGTCTGTTTCTCTCACCCTCTCTCTGATGACTCCTGGTTATCTATTTACACTTTTAATTACCCTGTACTTGGTTGCCAATTTTCTTGGCCTCTTCCTCCATTCTGTGTCCACGCTTTTCAAGTACAGAGACTTGTGCACTTCAGCTGCCCATGTATTCTCATCCATGTCCCTGAGCCTTTCTCCAGAAAGAGAGAGAGAACTTTATTTGGTCCATTACGGTCTTCGTCTTCATCGCTGCAGACGCTTCACCTTCTTAGCAGGGTTGGGTCCCTAGTTCAGGGCCCAACCCTGCTGCTTTTTCCAGAACAAATTTTATGCGAAGCATATTACTAGAGCTCAACCCAGCTCCTCAGGCGCGGCGGTGTCGCCTTCAATACCACGTGACACCGTGACGTCACGACAGAGGAGAAACGAAGCTCCAACTCGCGCCGTCGCTCGCGGCGTCGCCTTCAAGGCTGACCACGTGACACCGTGACCTCACGACAGAGGAGAAACGGGGCTCCAACTCGCGCCGTCGCTCGCGGCGTCGCGGCGGTATATAAGCAGCTGCGCTTGTTTCTAGGTGGCTTTGGCTCTACTCTTGCAAGATGGGCTGGGTGGGAATCAAACCAGGGTCTCCGGAGTGTGAGACGGAGACGCTACCACTGAGCCACGAGTACGATGCTTCAAAGCGGTACAAAAGCGCCTCTAGTGAATGCGGTGTTGCCTTAGAAACGAGCTGTTTCTAAGGCTCAGGCGTGCGTCGCTTGCTCAGGCGCACATTTCGTTGCCGCGCCGAACGCTGCGTTGCTCGACGCTCACCGCGCCCAATGCGGGGCGCGTAGTCGCTGCGCCGTAGCCCATTGTCTTACACCCCTTGGCGGGTCGACGGGAACGCTGTCGCATTCCACTCTTGAAGGCGAAGCAGAGTAACGCATGAGTTGTTTCTTCGTCTAGCCGAACCAAATATAGCCAAGCAACAGCAGTTCACCAGGCTAAACAGTGGTTCAACAACTAAAATAAAGGCTAGTATGCTTCGCATCCTGGGCTTAACCTTAGCTAAGCCACAGCCATTTTTTTTCTCTGCGCTTTTCTGACTCCAAAAGAGGCCCAACCCATGCCATCCTGCACTGCCTCATTTAAGGTTTTACCGTGGGCTCCCAAAGCCAACCGGCCTACCTATCTTTGGTTAACTTCCAACGCTGACAAGATATCCTATTTTATGCACAGAATGGCATTTGCGAACGTTAGCACTGACACCATTACCTGTTTCCCAATTCCACGCACCACGTCATATTCATTGTGAACCCAAAGTGCTGTATGTTTCATTATTCCTGCTTTCTACTTCTCCTTTATTTTCCGATGAAATTGATGAGGACTTGAGTAAGTCTTTCCTTCGTTTATGTATGCGCCGAGATAGGTATATTGCTTGACTATGGATATAACTTGATCTTGAACTGATACCATGTAATTACTCGCCTGTTCTCTAAAGATCATAATTCTCGATTTATCCGTGTTAAACATAAGGCCTAGATTTGGTGCGGCGTTGCCACACATACTCGCAAGTGTCCTTAAATATTTTGCTTTGTCAGCTAGCAGAACAATGTCGTCTGCATACATCGGTCTGGGGACCTTCTGTTGCACCATTTCTCCATTACGCATGTAGGATAAATCAAATCCTAACTCGCTGTTTTACGGTCGTCTTTCTATGCCCTTAAAATAAAACGTGAACAATAAGGGCCACAGAGGACATCCTTGCTTCAGACCTTGGTAAATTTCCGCCATTCCGTTACATTTTCGGCCTTTCCATACAATATCTCCCTCAGCAGCTATACAAAATCTTCATCTATCGTGATCACAAATCGTGCAAAACACGGTGAGTACTGCTGCTTGCCGAGGAGCTTTGACGTTACATGATAACACACTGTACGTAAGTCAGCTGTTATTTAGTGTGCCATACTTATCTTTTTTTTAATTGGAGTTTTTGTATTATTGGGCATTTGAGTGCTATTCTATGCCTGTTACTAGACTCCATCTCACAAGTGGCCTGCAGCGTTGCCGAAGGTACGAGGCACACACAAGCAATATCCTTGCTCAGGGGAATATAGTTCCGGGCGTAACTGTCTGATTAATGGCAGGGTTAGATAGTTTTGTGTTTGCTTGGTACAGGATAAATTACAGCCATGTGTGGCATGTCTGGACCGTTGCGCATGCCCGTCGTATACTGCAAATTTATCAGCCGCTGAGCAGACGGTACGCGCCGCGGAATAACACATATCGAGGGGCACTCGGCCTTCCTATTGGCTAAGAAGTCCTGCAGCTTCCACAGTGCTGCGCACGACTTGTGAGATGGAATACAGCTTAAAGCAGCACGTTTAAAATGCAGTGAAGCATTCAACTATCATCGGCTACCAGCTAGAAAATCTAATGCTTTCTTGCAAACTTATTGAGAAATCGCCTATTCATAGTCGCTGCAGCATAGCTTTACCACTCTGGCCATCTATTTTATTTTATTTTGTTTAATACATACTGCAAGCCGTATATGTAAGGCTCTAGCCCGTGTAGCTATATTTTTCATGAAGCGCAGCCATTCTGTTGTCAATACATAATGCGCAAAAAAATTATGTGTTATGTCTTCGAGCAGCGACCGAAATGACCAGACTAGAGGAACGTACGAAATGAGTTCTCGCGGCTGGTCCTAAGGTCACTTCGATTCGCCGTCGCGTAGTGCCCAGAAATTCCCGAGACTACGCATACCAATGCCTACTGGCTGAAGGCAGCGGCGTGGGCAGTCGTGGGCAGTACGGGAATCTAACAGGATGTTTCCGACTTGCCATTTTTTGTTTTTTTGCATCGAATGAAGGTCCACACCCTTTAATTTCTAGCAGAAACACTAGCAGGTACCTGAGCGCCCTAAATGACTTAATATAATACTTTCTTCAACGAACCAGGGTTCGAATTCACGAAGCTTTTCGTTCAGAATTGCCCTTTGTCACCGACTGGCTGCATTCGCTAATAATATGTCCTGCATCAGGATTGGCTATAACCATTGGCGTAGCTAGGTCGTCTGGCACCCGGGGCCCATAGGTCTTCTGTCATCCCCGTCCCCCCCCCCCCACCCCGGGTGTAGCCGGCGGAAAGAGGGGTGTCCTCAGACGTATATGACACCCCCCTCCCCCCCGCTGGCCCCTTGCACCCGGGGCCCACGGCCCCCCGGCCCCCCCTGTTGCTACGCCACTGGCTATAACTTGCTCTCAGGATTAATTCTAGCCTAAGGGCTTTTTTTTGCGAATACGATACTAGTTTCGTATCATTACTTGTTGCTTGGCTAGTTGGTTCGTTCTTCTTATTATTATTCTACATTATTAACATTAGTAGGGTAAATATAAACCGTATAAGGAATATAAAAGTGGATGGCAATTGTGTTAGCACGTAAATCTGGGCCCGTATTCACCAAAAATGAAATCTGTGACGCTGTAATTGTTTGTAAGACAAAATTCAAGCCTATCCTGGTGCCGGACACGTTAGTGAAGACGGCCGGCCAATGGAAAAGAAAACTTGCGAACAATGAGATTCGTGAATTTGGCCCAAAACAGGATCACTAATATTATACCCAACAAAAATAACTTGGTGCATGCAACGTTATTGCGAATGAGTAATCAAAGCGCGAACATGAGAACAAACCTGTAAACATTATACTCCAAATAAATTAATAAATTTGACATAATATAACCCAATTTATTCTATAAAATTTAACAACTACAACTCTATTCATTGTCTAAAAAAATCTGAATGCAAAAAGGACACATACAGAAGGTGGCACGTTGATATTAAACTAGATAATTCAAATAAGCCCCTCAATTCCAGAAATAAATTTCCTATAGGCAAAAAATGTTCATGAAAGCGAAAAATCGTGTTTGCATGCAAGAAGCTAGACACTCAATGCACAGCCATATGGGTGGATCAAAAAAAAATCCTGACAGCTTCACCTAAATAGGCAACTGCGAAAGCCAGGTAGGCTTCGAAACTGTGAAACCAGGTAGGTTCAAGTGTATACTCCTGTGACCAGAATAAGTGTCGGGGATATATTCGATGTTAAGTTAGGTTCTTTTTACCGATGTGCCCACAAGGAACAGGAAAATATCTACTTTTGTTAAACTATCCTCTCAATTGGTGAAAGAAGTATCTCCATACGCGTGAACAGAGTCCAATTTCTGATACTTGTAACGCTAATAGTCCCCTTGCGTAAACATAAAGATGAATATGTAATATCGTGTGGTAGTCTAGTCAGTTGGTGCTGCACTTTCATAATATCTTGTGCTATTCAGGACGCATATGATAGGTGTCTTTTCGGCTGCAGAAGAAACAATGGTCCATATCACATAATGCCAATTCTCTCGAAAACTACGGTAATAATTGAAGATTAAAGTGGCGGCCAAATTCACGCCTCAGTGACGGCCCCCTCCGAATAACAAAAACTGATCACAGAGACTATGCTTCACGGAGACTATGGGAGCCGGAAGTGATTGCTGAAGCCGAAAACGCGTCATGGCCACCATGTTTAGGACACTGCCTATTAAATTATTTCTATTTAGTTCGGCATGCATCTTATCTCGTACCCGATATTAATCTTTCATTTAGGAGCTCTCGAGTTCATTTTGAGAATTATTGAAGACAACTACCAATATGGGGACGTACATGGGATCTCACGAAAATATTGATTACTCTAAATCTATGTGTTAATACAAGCTGTCTTAAGCTTGAAGGTTTGCAAAAAAGAAACGCGAAATCAATTTAGCCTGATAAAGTATTCTTTCAAAATTCTATCTTTGTTATTTCTCCAGGATAGGGTGATTATTCGGAGAGAAAGTTAAGGTCGAAATACTATTTCTTAAACAAAAAAAAAAAAAAAAATTTGCACCGAAATTCCAGTGCTTGAACGTCACTGTGACGTCACGGATGTCGATGCGCCTTCTCGTACTCTTTGGCCGTTGGGGCGCGACATCGGTTGTTCAAATTTGCTACGCTCGGTCTTTCGCTCTATTTTCATAGAATGTAACCCATCTTTACAGACAAAAAGAGTTAACTAGGCCGAAGCAGACGACGTTCAAGGCCGTGACGTCACAGCGGGCCAGTGCGGGAACTTCAAATTGGCGTCTCCACCCCCCGTCCTTGGTTCTTGCGTCTCTCATGGCTTATGAAGCCTCCTATCGGAATAAGAGTGTTCTTTTTTTGTTTGTTGTAAAAGGGTACATTCACTAATTTAGCTGAAATAGATTTCCCCATTTGGCGTCCCTTCAACCGACTCCTGCCCCGTCGCAGATCCAGGGCCCGAAGGGTCGCTTCGTTTACGAAGGGCGCGGCCACTTCGCCACCGCCGACGGCCGCCGGATGCCGCTCGTGACTCGGCTTGGATTGGTGGCGGCCGGAAGCGGCGTCACTCCGATGCTGCAGCTGCTGCGACACCTGCTCGCCGACGCCATCGACCAGACGAGTGTGATGATGATCGACGTCAACCACAGCGAGGAAGACATCATTGCTCGCCAGGAACTCGACGACTACGCCAAGAGCAACGAGGCCTTCAGGTCTGTGTGCGCGAACTCGCCGGGCGAAAGGTAGCCGTTGAATTGGCAGGCTTTGGCTGCGTTGATGTAGGACTGGGCACCGTTACAAGGTGTCGGGAGGCACTAGGTAGTTTTTGTTTACTGTGACAAGGCGAAAGAAAAAAAAAAGGACTCAGGAATAAATATCCACGAAACATTGAAAGTACAGCGAAAGGCGCAAGCGATCCTTAATCGGCAAATACTGAGAAAAAAAAAGAACCTATATTGGTCAGATAAAGATGAAAAAGTGTTCGAAATATCTGCTGAAGTTGTTGGAAACCTTTGCACAAATTAAAAGAAGAGAGAGGCGGAAACATGAACAGGCACGAACGGTGTTATTGCCAACTACAACAATGCAAAACACAAGAACACACAAAACAAGGACAGACGCTAGCGAAACAAACAACAGCCGCACAAACATACCCACCGTGCAATGAACCCGTCTTCCCGTCACGTAATTATAATTGCAGTGTTTTGAATGCTTTTGGTTTAAAACACCACTCTTCGTCTACTGCTTCGAAGAAAGTTTAGGGGGAAATGGACTTGGACAAAGCATAGGGTTTCTCACAAAATTTACAAGAGAGAACCTCGAAGCTCCGATCGTTGAGGTAGCGTAGGAGTGATCCGCGCGAATAAACTCATACTCGAGGCTTCAGACGATCCTGTGGCGACGCTTGTAACTTTCTATCTGTATGAATATCCGAAGAAATCATATTTTTGTAAACGCACGAAGGCAATACGTTTCGACGCACAAGCATAATCGTTACGAACGTCCAAATTTATAACGCAGTACAAATGGGTTTGAAAGTGATCGGTGTGCAAAGTCGCCAAACCGTTTCGAGCAAGAAGGACACAATTTTAGAGAAAAATCCATGTGCTATTACCCACCTTTCTCGTGCTGACTGAACCGCTATATGTATGACTGCAGCTGCCGTAGACACTAGCGCCACATTTCCTTCTAGAAATTTTCTGTCGGAAACATGAGGAACTAAATGACGCACAAATAGAGAAAAAAATCGAAGTGGTTTCCACGAGGAAGTTCAATGGGAGGCTGGCATTTCGATCCTTCTTCCTATAGCTCGAGAACTGCCGCCAGCCACTCGTCAAGTGCAGCTCAACTCGCCGCAGTGACTCAGCGGTTATATGGGCGCTCTGCGTGTGGAGCTCACATTAGGTCGTGCGTTCATATCCCGGACCCTGTGCCGCATTTCAACGGGTTTGAAATGCGAAAACACTCGTGTATTTAGACTTGCGTTAAGTCCACTTTAAGCAGCCCCAGGTAGAACCTTCGTACTAAGGCATTTTATAGCCTTATTCACGTCGCTATGGAGACTATAACCGCCTAAGACCCATTGTGCGATACATTGAACATTGCCTTCACCTTTTTTTTTTCGGAGTTCACTCGGGAATCACTAGGCAAAATATTCATTCTTGGTACAAGGTACCGTGCATGTGCAACTGTAAGGAAGTGGTTTACTCATAGTGTCATAGTCTTGTCATCCGCTTTCGAGAAATTTTACACTAAATCGATCTAGACCTCTGTGTCGTCACAGACGGCGGAAAACAAGCTTGAGGTGTGTTTCGAAATCACTGACATTGCGTGAAAACACCGGACGCGGCAGCAACATGGCAATTTAAGTGCCATTTTAATATCTGCGTTTAGGCGACGAAATGAAGTTTTTACCAGAGCAACCACGTGGAGGTAGCGTTTTTTTTAAAACACTTATACACGGAGATGCAGCGTTCAGTACCTAGCCGCGATATATAAATTTTAAAAATTTGTTTATTTTTCCACGTTTGTAACATAGCAGCAGACAATAAAAAGAAACCTTGAAGAGCGATTGTGTCCCGCAGCTGTATTCGGGTCTCGTGGAGGATGTACCCAAACGAATCAACTGTGTACCGCTCAGATCACAGTTGGTGTTAAGCTCACCTCCTGTGCACGCAGCATACGCCATGTGCTGAGCAAGGCGCCTGCGTACGAAGGCATGACAGGCTACGTGCCGGGGCCCCTGAACATGGACATCATGACCGAGCACCTTCCTCCGCCGGACTCTGGCACGATGGTGCTCTGCTGTGGACCCCCTCGGCTCATCGCGGACGTCTGCGCTCCGGCCCTCAGGGACATCGGGCACAAGCCGCACAGGGTGCTCTACTTTTGAACGCCGCAGCTCGGTCGCCGAAACATTTTTTTGTCCCTTACAAACTGCGCTGTTGCTTTCGGGATCGATGGCGAAAGAATACACCACTGAATAAACACTTTGTCTGTAGACGGCTATATTATTTCTGTCCCGTGCGAACTGTGTGGTTGGCGTATTTTTCTCTCCTTCGGTGACGAAATAAAATGTTTCCTCGAATGCAGAATTGTCGACCTGTGCCGCGATTACGCGCGCGTGCCAAGATAAATATCTATATCTGTAGAAACTATAGGGAGCTAACTTGGTTAACCACGCAATAGCAGGTTGATTACTAGAAGAGAAGTTGAAGTTCAAACTCACATTTTCCCAGAATTTCGCGCCCAAATCCCAAAGCTGCTGCATCATTGTGACACCACGGATTACAAAGCATATTTCTCCGGTTTGGGTGGCTTGGGGGCCTCTGTAAATGTATCAAAATCTGCTTGCTTCGTAATTTGGCTTCATTAGATTACACAATGGAACGAGGAAAGGACGGGTCGCCGTTTTTGACAAGCTAACTGTCCGCGCGCACGGTTCTTTCTCTCGAAGCATGGTTGAAGAGCGCTACATGAAGGCCTATAAGTCTGGTTCTGATTCTCACAGTTGCTAGAATATACCCATCTACCTTACATTCAACACATTTCTTTGAAATCGACTAAGCGGTCGTCTAATGAGATTGCTTCCGCGTTTCGCGTGTACTTGGATAAGGAAATCCAAGTTTTCTCCAAGCTAACACATACCCTTAGACTGGACTGTGAAACACACTTCGTTTGCATACTTTGCTTCTTTCTTTCTCTCTGACATTTGGCCCATGTTCACCGTTATTCCTAGCGCGCTAAAAGGAACTGGCCTGTCCTAAAACGTTTACAATCTCGAATATTTAGGCAAAGAAGCAATCAAACGCCGCAACAAAGAAAGAAAAAGAATATTCGAAAGAGACACTAGCCCCTGTATTCAGAAATATATCTTAATTTGAAGACCAGGCTTGACTTGATTTAAATGACGCCTGTCGTGAACGCACCAAAGGGAACGCAATGAGCGTCTTGGGCGCGTTGGCCCCAGGCCTCATTGATATCAAGTGAAGCATGGGCTTCAATTTAACATGCATTTCTGAATATACGGGGTTAACTCCCGTATTCAGAAGTGCATCTTAAGTTGAACACCACGCTTGACTTGATTTAAATGACGCCTGTCGTGAAGCCGCCGAAGGAAACGCAATGAGCACCTTGGGCGCTGTCACGCCAGGCGTCAGTTAGATGAAGTCAAGTGTGGGCTTCAAGTTAAGATGCATTTCTGAATGCAGGGGTTAAGATTGGTTTCGCGCGGGAATGCGAAAGCATTATAGCCCTTTCGGTGAAATATTTCTTTTTCCGCGCGTTCCTTGGCCGCGCAAGCTCACCTTTGGCCTGCGTTAATTCTCACCGCGCCTCATGCAAGTCCAAATCAAAACGCACCAAGCGTCTCAGCGCGTTCGCTCACCCGCGAGGAGTTTGCAACTTGCAGGACCGCTCAGCGACGTTCAACTCAACGGTACTGCTTTTTTATTTCGTACACTAATTTCACACACTCATGACGTGGCGCCACCTCCTCCCCACTGGCTTCAGCGCCACGTGTGCAATGACGTACGCACTAGGCACGCCTTTGAGTCCATAGAGTTTCCTAGAAAATTACTAGAGGGAACTCTGGCGCTGCAGTTGTTATCCTACCATGGGAATGATGGGAAGTACATGGATTTGTCTGATCTTCGTGCTTGTGGATTCAGACGTTCTTGTGGCTTTGTATATTACGCTGTATAAATATTATTGTCGTATATTTCGGCGCAATCTATATTCTTCGAAGTGCAGAAGACGCCGGGAACGCGTACAGTTTCTATTAATTGCAACGATTGAGCTTGTCCAGGTGGCCAAATCGAAACGAGCCAAGCGTCTCAAGGCACTGGCATGCCCGCGATAAATTCATAAGGGCGTTTCATTCGCTTCTCGATACGTGCGTCCGTGGCTTAATCCTTCATTTCACCGATGGTCAGAGCCTTCTTCACGCCTTCCGCATTCTTGAAGGTGACGGCCCATACGTGACTCATCTGGTACGCCCCCAAGGCTAGCACCTCAGGGAGCAATGCCAGACGGTCCAACGTATCCCTGAAGTCTTCAACTCGATAAGGCCTGGCCCGAATATCGGCTTGTAAAAATATGGTATTCAAAACTGTACGACCTGTAGGCAATGTAGGCAAGATGACCTCATAACCTTCACGTTCAGCAGGCGTCACATTCCTGCTACCGCGGCTATTCATTGCCGCAAACACCGCCCCATCGGAGCTCATGATGACCACGTCCGCTCTCTTCTGTACTTGTACATGTAAATCCATGTACTTCCCATCATTCCCATGGTAGGATAACGACTGCAGCGCCAGAGTTCCCTCTAGTAATTTTGTAGGAAACTCTATGGACTCAAAGGCGTGCCTAGTGCGTACGTCTTTGCACACGTGGCGCTGAAGCCAATGGGGAGGAGGTCGCCGCTGTGTTGTAGTTGACCCGGCGAACCAAGCCCTGCGCCTGAAGTTGCACTGGCTGCTTTTCAATGTTCCCGATGAAGATGTACGTGCTGCACTAGCCATGTTCGGGACGGTAACAGATGTCGGGAAAGAAAAGTGGCGTGTGAATGGCATCCACGAGAAAAGTACGACGACGCGGATGGTGAGCATTAAGCTCCATCCAGGCGTCAAGGTTGACGACCTCCCACACCAGCTTCGTGTTGGTGGGGAACTGGCGCTGCTAATTGCGCCAGGAAGAGCACCAGTGTGTTTGCGCTGTCACACCGCGGGACATATACGACGTGACTGCCGTGTCCCTCGATGTGCTCGGTGCCGTCGTTTTGGGCATGACGAGAGTTCGTGTGTGAAGACGTACGCAAGTGTAACAGGACCAGTTGGAAAAACTGACGCAGCAGAGCTCGTTATGGACGAAGCCGACGCGGAAGAAGCTGCAGGAACGTCCAGTCAAGTGACTCAAAAAGAGATACGACCAGCAGACACGCCCTCGTATCCGCAAGAAAATGAACAGCAAGGAGACCATAGCCTTGTAGAAAAGCCCGACGTGAGGGAAGTGCCTGAAAAGACAAGTGTGGGCGCAGAACACGGTGAACCTTCAAAGGACCCAGCGAGCCAACACATGGAAAGCATGGACGTCACGGTACAATCCACCGGAGGCGCAGTCGGCAAACGAGGACGCGAAGCCACAACGGACGAGGCGGACAGACAAGACGTCGTTGGATCTGTGGAACCACCAACGAAAACGGTGGTGACTCGACGCGCGTCATTGAAACCCAAGCCCAACGTTCCACCAGACAGAAAAGCGGTGTTGAAACCGTCAACGTAGCCGCGAGCTTTGACGCTCTGCGGTTCCTTAGGGACTACGTCGACGCACATCAACTATTGAATAAGGACAATGATTGGAGTCTATTGCCGCGCAACCCAAGCCGAAGGTCGAGGATTGCAGGCATCGGGAATCGGTTTGCTTCTTAGAAATAAGCTGCAGGCTTTCTGGTGTGCCTGCGCTCACAAGGTATGCACCATGGCGTATATGCAATTTTAATATATGGCGAGAAATCTCAGCACAGCACTAAAAATTGCGACTATCAATGTTCGAGGCTTAAATGTTAGAAAGAAACAATATCAGCTAAATCGCCTTTTCTTGGAGAACGACTTGGACGTAGTAGCTGTACAAGAGACGAAAATAGATAGCGAGGAACAAACTGACCGCATGGTGCTGCCTTTCCGAGCAAGGTACGATGTTTGTGTTTCTCATGCTTTCGGCACGTCAGGCGGATGTGCCATTTTCCTTAGAAACAATTTAGGAATAGTTGTTGAGACCGTGCTTGTGTGCAAAACAAGGTAGATTTGTTTTAGTGGATTTTGTTATGTCCGAGTCTTGCTGGCGAATAATCTGCCTATATGCGCCGAACGCCGAAAATGAACGTGACGTGTTCTTTGAACGGCTCGAGCAGTACCTGATATGTGAAAGACAAATAATTATGCTTGGAGATTTTAACCCTTTGAGGGTCGAATTATTCTGAAGAAAACTTTCCCGGGTGGTCAAATTATTTTATTGCGGATATTGAATGTACAAGATGTATAAAGTCGGGAATAAATAGTAAAAAAAATTAGGGAACAGTATTTTGGTGTCGGCATCACTCAGAACTGCAATATGTTCAATAGTATTTTAGAGTGTGGTACTCCTTGAAACACGAGTCTCCGCGCAGCCGCAGAGAGCGAGAATACCTCATGAGCGGCGGTGATAAACGAGCTAAGAGCCGTGCCAATCAAGATAGAAATCAACTTCCGCCGCCCCCGCGATAGCGTGCCGACAAAGATAAAAATCACGTTTCACGCGCCTCCGTTGCGGCGGAACCGAAACCGCGAAAGCGCGTTGCCGCTGAGAGCGAGAATACCTCGCGAGCGGCGGTTATAAACAAGCTAAGAGCAGCGCCAATCAAGATAGAAATCAACTTCCACAGCATTTGCAAGAGAGTGCCGACAAAGAGAAAAATTACGTTTCGCGCGCCTCCGTTGCGATCACGCGGCGAAACCGAAACCGCAAAAGGGGTGTGGCCGCAGTCTGCGCGACGCGCTGAAGCTTGAAGTCAGTTCTGTTTATCTCCCCAAGAAGGTAGCACAAATTTCAAACGCGTCTTGTAAGACCTAAGAGGTGGCAGCACCTCCCAGTAAGCGTGCATCGTCATTATGGCGCGAAATTTCAAACGGAGGGTCGAAACCGTACCCGTACGGCAAAGACCTTGCGGGACAGAAAACCGCCGCCGTACATGTACGGCAAAAACCGTCAAAGGGTTAATTGTGTTTGCTTAGTAGCTGATCGAGTGAAAAATGTCCCACTAAGGGATAAGAGTGCCTCACGCTTGATTGCAATGGTGCAAGATCATAATCTAGAAGATATAGGAAATATATTAACTAATGGGACGCAGCCAGTCTTTACACACTACCAGCGTGCGAGCCACGCGAGACTGGATAGGGTATACGTTTCATTGCATTTAGTACCGGCGTGCCATAGTTATGCCGTTAAACATGTGTCATTCAGAGACTATTGTTTGGTGTCAGTCACAATTGGGACGCATAAAGAGGCCTCGCGCTTTAATTGGAAAATGTGGCTATTTAATGACAAGCTGCTGCATAATGAATCATTTGTAGAGTGCGTAAAGGAAAAGTTCGAACAGCTATTAGCAAGACATGATGACGTGATAGGACGGTGGGAGCTTTTTAAAGAAGAAATAAAGATTTGTGCAATAGAAAAAGCGAGTGTAATGAAATACGAAGAAATGAAAAAGCAGAAAGAAATACAACGAGAATTCGATTTTATGTACAGAGTGGAAGCCGATATGCCTGGTACATTCACGAAGCAGATCAATGAACTTAAAAGCCAACTGGAGCTTATCGACGAAGATAAGTACAGAGGAGCGGTTATCCGAGCAAGAGCCGAAAAGCTATGGCTCGGTGAAACGCCCACAAAGCGAGCCTTTGCAGATGAAAAGGCTTACGCTAGGCAAAACGTAATACGGAAAATAAGTTATAAGAATGAAGTCACTGACGAACAAGCAAAAATAGAGAGAGCGTTTTTAGAGCACTATAGCGAATTATTTCGAAGAAGTTGCGATGTCCCGGAAGAGTTCGAACGAGAGTTCCTTGCTAGCATGACAAAACTAGATGATGTTGACCGCGAATGTCTGGAAGAACCGATCAGCCAGAAAGAAGTTGAAGAGGCCATTGACGATTTAGCTCGAGGGAAGTCTCCTGGACCTGACGGGTTGGGAGCGGCCTTCTATAAGGCCTTCAAAAAAGATGTGAGTCTTATTTTGCATCAGGTAATTGCTGAAGCATATAAACGAAAATATGCACCCCCGTCCTTTGGCCGGTCGCATATAGTGCTCATTCCCAAAACGGAAGACCCAGTGAAATTGCTGTCAGTAGGGTCTTACCGCCCGATAGCATTGACTAACGTTGATTATAAAATATTTACTAAAATCTTGGCAAAGAGGTTGCAGCGAGTTATAACACGAATTGTAGGACCACATCAGACATGCGGAATCAAAGGTAACCCGCCGTGGTTGCTCAGTGGCTATGGTGTTAGGCTGCTGAGCACGAGGTCGCGGGATCGAATCCCGGCCACGGCGGCCGCATTTCGATGGGGGCGAAATGCGAAAACACCCGTGTACTTAGATTTAGGTGCACGTTAAAGAACCCCAGGTGGTCGAAATTTCCGGAGTCCTCCACTACGGCGTGCCTCATAATCAGAAAGTGGTTTTGGCACGTGAAACCCCACAATTTAATTTTTAATCAAAGGTAGATCAATCTACACAAATATTCATGTTGCACGAACCATTCTAGAATGTTGCGATGCATGGGGCGAGCATGTAGCAATGCTGCAGCTTGACCTACAAAAAGCGTTTGATCGTGTATCCCACAATATCCTTTTCGCAGTTCTTGATTATGTAAATGTTGGTTTGCTGTTTTTAGATGGAGTTAGGATGTGTTATGCTAACTGTACCGCTAATCTTATAATAAATAAGGAGGTAGGTGAGAGCTTTCACGTACGCTCAAGTGTGCGCCAGGGGTGCCCCTTAAGTCCTTTATTATTTGCGTTATACCTTGAGCCATTCTGCAGAAAAATTATTCATAACAACAGTATTATAGGTTTTCGTTTGCAGTCAGCGGAAGTAAAACTGCTAACATATGCGGATGATATTGCTTTGTTCTGTAGCGATAAGGAAAGTGTCGCGACCGCGATAACGGACGTCTTATCGTTCTGTAAAATGACGGGTAGCGTCATAAACTTTGATAAGTGCCTGGGAATATGGCATGGAACATGGGAAAACACCCCACCTATGTTTGTGAATGTGAAGTGGACCGTTGCGCCGACAAAGTATCTTGGGGTGCCGCTTGAGCACTACAAGGAGACTGCGGGACTCTGGGAAGACGAAACAAAGAAAGTGCAAGAAAAAACAGTTAAATGGGGTGGCCGTAGTCTTTCAATGTTTGCCCGCGCGACGGTCTGTAATTTATTCGCCGTTGCAAAAGTGTGCTATGTATTGCAAGCATTGTCTATGACTAGATTGCACGTGCAGCGTTTGCATAGGGTACTGGCAGTGTTCGTATGGGGATCAAAGTAGGAGCGAACCAGTCGAACAAATTTATTTCGATCCGTCAAAGCAGGAGGGCTTGGACTGGCACATCTGTTCTTGAAACACATAGTATTTCGTTTTGCGTTTCTTAGAGACCAAAAAGACCCTTTCCTCATTAATGTGATGCAACTGAGGCTAGGTACGGCTCTTCCTGAATTCATTATATCTAGTTGTGTAGTAAACAGTGGCCCGATGAGCGGATTTCTCAAAGAAGTGATATGGGCATTTCGGTTTCTCAAGGTACGCTTCTCAATGGAATACCTCAGTCACGTTCCTAAAAAACGTCTGTATAAAGATTTAATTGATGTAGTACTGCCAGTACCGCTGTACAGATCGATGTTCAGTTTAGGTACTGAAAGAAATGTGCTGAAAAGGGTAAAACGTATGCCTGTCAGGCCATCGGCAAAGTCTTTCTTTCTTCAACTACATTCCAATACACTACCAGTAAAACCGTGGCTTCAGGAAAGAGGTATTTTTATTCCCTGGTCTTTAGACTGTTTACTATGCCATAAGCAAGAAACAATTGAACACATATTCATAGACTGCTGGGACCCCTTATTTCACTGGGACGTCCTGCAGCGAACTTTAGAGAAAGACTTGCCGATAACACCCTATGGCATCCGTTTTCTCCCAACGGAAAACGAAGGAAGAGTGCCTTACGACATGTTTATGTTATTAGGGTTGCACAGCCTGTGGCGCACGCGCATGGCCGTTAGACATGCGGATATACATGCTCGAAGTACTCGTGAATATTTTATTGAAAGTGTCTGTTACATAAAAGAAGTCTACGATGCTCAAAATGAAAAACCAGAATGGATTAGATTATTGAACGAGCTTGCTAAACTTGGGCGTTTTTAAAGCCACGTGCACACCAAAGACTGGTGGCACTTTTACCATTTGTAACGTGTGTATATTTTGTATGTACTATGAAAACGGTAACAAAGAAAAAAAAAAGTCCGTGGCTTAATGGTTTCAATATCAGGCTTCTGTGCTAGAGTCCCTGTGTTCGAATCCTGCCGTCGGGCAATTTTAATCATGTTTATTTAATTATTTTTTCCGCAATATACTGTTGAAAATGACGAGTTAACAAAGTCACAATGCCGTTTGAAGCCAAAAGGACGAAGTTTAGGCAAATCCATGTACTTCCCATAATTCCCATGCTGGGACAACCGCTCCCATTGCAGCTTCCCTAGACACTAGCGCCAGAGTTCCCTCTAGTAATTCTTGTAGGAAACTCTATGTTTGAGTCAACGGAAACCGTGGAGACGCCATGGCCTTGGGAAGCGTCTCGCAACACCGGAGGCCCGGATTCGATCTTCGATTCCCACCCAGACTGGAATTTACCAAATTATATTTTTTAAAGCAATTATAATTTACTTCGTCTACGGGAACCTCCCTGAGACGAATTCACAAATGCACGTATTGACACCGATACGTGCATTTTGTGACGTGTTTTTGCTCTTTTAGCCGTTGGTGATTTTTGTTACCATCTTTCGGTCACGCCGACCACGCCGACGGACTTTCGCGTAACAGGTCATGTAACGCTTTCGTATCAATAAAAAAAATGCTAGAAGATGTGAGGTGCAAGGAATTAAGATAGTAGCCCGTCATAATGTGCACGAATTTTTATCTGCAAGTTTGGCCGTTTGAATTAATTTGCTAGCCATGATGACTCATGTTCAGCACTGCTCGGCGCTCCCGTTGTAGTCCTAGTAGCGTCAAAAGAAACGGCTGATCTCAATAATAACGGCGAAACATACCTAATGCTTTGTCCTCAGCTAGAGATGAGACTAACCGATGATGGATTTTGCCATTTGTTCGCTGTGGTCAGGGGGGAGAGCCAGTAACAAGCTCGAATTGCGATCGAAGCGGGTGGTCTGGGCTGCATGGGGTACCGCCATGTTGCTGCGTAATCATTGTTAGGGCGGCTATTATTGTTACCACTAGTAACCGCCACGGTAATTCGCGGTACATGATGTGCTTGCGAAAATGGCCTAATATCTTGCGTATCTGTGTAACGTATTATCTGTCAAGTAAAAGTAAAGCTCTCCAATGTCGCCATTTATACTCTCGCCATCCCAGCCAAGCTGGGAACTATATTCTCCTGCGCAATGATATTGCATGTGTACGCCTCGTACCTTCAGCAGTGCCGCAAATAATTTGTGAGATACAACATAGTTATATCTTGGAGGTGTTGCAGCACAGGGCGGCATCTCTTCGCTATAGTTTCGTTTTGATCGCTATGGCACCTGTCGGCTAGCAAACATCGAAATAGGTTTTCCCCGAGACCGTCTTGAATATTACTACTGCCGCTTTTTTCGCTTTCTTGCTGAGCGCGAGGCACTCTTAGAGCGAAAGCTCTACACCTCGAGGTACAACTCCCGAGGTCAGAGAACACCACGCGCGCTCGTCGAGGTCGGACGTGCCTAAACACTGCTCCACGGCACGTACTTCGGCCCGAACCGCCGCCCCCAGCCAGGGACCCCCGAGGCACCACGAGCGGCACGGCTGGCCTCGAGACCCTGCGGCTCCAGCTCCTCAGCTCCGGAGAGACGCTCAGCCGCCGAGCTAAGCCTCCCTCGGACTCCGCCACTCCGCCGGCACCGCCGGCGACGCCAGCCGTTAACATGGAAGTAACGGTTGAAGGCCACACCGTAACCGCACAAGAGCTCCAGTCAGACGATTGGACACCAGTTCTATATAAAGCCTATGCCTCCCGGCCGGCCAGTTCGCCGAAACAACGTCAACGCTCGGACAAAGCTACCTCAAAGGCAGCAACCGCGAACGCCAGAAACGCGGCGCCCGACGCAGCAGCCGCAACCAGCAGCGGCAAGATGCCGGCCCGCCTACCACCTGCGACCAAGGAGGCTCGCCTCACAGTGCAACGCAGCAAGCAACTGCCGCCACTCCCACCCAACGCTATTAGAGTGGTCGTTCGCCCGCGAGGTGAAGTGCGACTCCTAGACATCCCAACACCTCGACTCAGAAAGGCAGTGCAGACCCAGCTCCAAATCACTCTACCGGACGACTTCTGCCTACGCATCCACCCGACCAACAGTACTTTCACCATGGCAACAACACATTTCCCAACAGCCGAGACTCTGAAGACGCTGACCTCCCTCACCATTGGAGACCGCACAGCCACACTTACTTTCGGCGACCACAGCCTCCCAGGTATCACACTCGGGGCACGAGGTACGCCCCAAGGAGCCGTCCCTTCCCCTATATTATTCAATATAGCACTCCTTCACCTACCCCAACAACTGGCTCAAATCCCTGACATACATTTTAGCCTCTACGCCGACGACATCACTGTCTGGACAAACCGAGGCAGTAACGCCGAAATAGAAGAACACCTACAGTTGGCACTAACCACCATCGACACATATGCACGAGAGCGTGGCCTGACCTGCTCCCCCTCAACATCGGAGCTCTTTCTATACCGCCACAAGCAACACGATTCAGTCGTTCCTCCCATCACCCTTACGCTTGGCACCCACACCATCCCGCTAGTATCTCATGGCGCGCATGGAGAAGTCATAAAGACTCTCCAAACACACGCTCAACAGACCACGCGACTGATTCACCGCATAGCGAACCGCCGGGCTGGCTTACGCGAGGGAAACACGCTTCGCCTCACCCAGGCTTACATAATAAGCCGCACCGCATATGCTTTTCCTTACCTACCCCTTCGACAGAAGGAGAGAGATCGGGTAAACGCGCTCCTGCGAAGTTGCACGATAGCAGCTCTACGCGTCCCTCCCAGCACATCTAATGACCGACTCCTCAAACTCGGTGTCCACAACACCTTTGAGGAACTCAGAGAAGCCACCTTAACGGCACAAATATCCCGTCTGTCTAACTCAGAGGCTGGCCGCACTCTGTTATGCCAATTAAGCCTAACCCCAATTACACACCCTACTGAGAGGGTCCCCCCTTTCTCCTGTCCTCCGCTCTAACCTCAACATACCCCCTGTCCCCAAGAACATGAGCCCTGAGCGAGACGGGAACCGCCGAATAGCAAGGGCTCGGGCCCTCCACAAACAGTATGGCGAGGACCATGAGGTGGTCTACGTGGACGCAGCGGAATATACGTCAGGCTCCCGTATGGCCCTGGCGGTAGACGACAATCAAGCAAAGCTTCTAACCTCCAGCTCAATCGTCACCGATTCCACCACAGAGGCAGAAGAGGCAGCCATCGCGCTTGCTCTCATCTCTACATCTGCCACCAAAATTATCACTGACTCCAAAATCCGCCATTCTCAACTATGCCAATGGCTATATATCCCGCACCGCTGCGCGCTTACTACGCTTCTGGCAGCCCCGGCGCAGCATAACCCTAATCTGGACGCCAGCACATGCCGGCCTCCCCGGCAACGAGGAGGCTCACTCCTTCGCCCGAGGTCTCACATTCCGGGCAGTGGGAGCCGAGCCCCTTCTACGGGCCGGGGAGTGCCTGCTCTCCTTCCGTGATATTCTCTCGTACTACTGTGACAAGCGAAGGGAATACACACCTCCAGCACCATCCCTCACCATAGAGCAGGTCGCACACTGGCATCGACTACAAACTCGGACTACTCCATACCCCATACTACTACATGCCAGATACCCAGACCAATTCCCCTCAACATGCAAACTTTGCGGCAAACCAGGAGACTTCCTGCACACCCTCCTCCTCACATGCCCCACCTTCCCTCATCCCCCACCACATGCCGTGGCGATGTCTTACTGGGAGACTCTTCTGACCTGCACTTCCGCTCAAGACCAGTGCCGGATCATCTCCAGTGCAATAAGAAGGATTGCGCTTCAAGGACTCTCCTTCGCTTGTAAGGGTGCCCCCTCGTAGTAAGGGAGCACCCAAGTGCCATGTAGGTGGCTTCGCCCCCGCCATTCATATGATTGGCAACAAATGTTTCTACCACTACCACCCGAGGTCAATCTCGGCGCGCGTTTCACCTTCAGCCGCAGGCGCGCACGTGTGAATGTGTGACGTCAGGTCACGTGAACCGCTGCGGAGAGGCGTCGCAGCTGCGCTCGCTCGAGCCTCGCCGCTGTGTACCACGGTACTAGGTGAAAAAGGGCTATAGCCCGGCGTAGTGTGAGCGCGCGCACACATTACGTCATAATGACGGGAAAAATGAAACATCCACCCGTTCGTAGCAAATGCTACAGAGGAAACCCACGCCGGTTCCTCGAAAGAAAAGCCTTGCCGTTGAAGAAAAATTCCGTCCTGGTCCGGGGCTCGAACCCGGGACCACCGCCTTTCCGGGGCAGCCGCTCTACCATCTGAGCTAACCAGGCGGCTAGCAGATGGCAGTGCGAAGTCGAATTTGTTTGTCAATGACTCTTTGTAGCATTTGCTACGAACGGGGGGGTGCCTGATTTTCCCTTCATTATTCACTTCTCTGCACCTTGCGGGTTTCCGCAGAACTATTACTTCAAACGTTACGTCATGTTAGCGGGACCAATAGCGTCGATAGTTGGATCGACGGTTCGGCGCACTGGCGCAGCCAACGTAAACGGACGCTGCCAACTCGATCCGACGCGCCCTGCGTCGAGTGACGCTCTCCTGCGCGCCCGTTAAGTCGGACTATAAACGCGCCCTTCGGCTGCGCTTGGTCGCTCAGTCTCGCCATGGATGAACCATGCGCCGGACGAATGTATACGTACGAAAAAAGTGGCTGGTGTCGTGGCTTGAACCTAGTTATGCGAGCGAAAGCTCTGTTAAGCATGGTTAGACACGGTT
This sequence comes from Dermacentor andersoni, assembly GCF_023375885.2. Taxonomy (NCBI): domain Eukaryota; kingdom Metazoa; phylum Arthropoda; class Arachnida; order Ixodida; family Ixodidae; genus Dermacentor; species Dermacentor andersoni. The sequence continues at coordinate 50,498,871 of NC_092824.1, forward strand.
TTTCAGTTATTCCTCCCGACGAGGTATATCGGCAGGGTGCTCAGACTCAGCCTGGCGCGTGAAGCCACGACACCAGCCACTTTTTTCGTACGTATACATCTAGCCTCCAACGGCGAACGTGTGTAAAGCGATGGCGGCACCACGTAGGAAGAGTGCAGCGAAGTAGTTTACGATTTTACCGTTTCAAGCACAGACTTCGTACAATAATTACTACGCAGAGGAAACTGTGGCGTTACTGTTTATGGGAGCTACAAGCGCGCGAAATCCACGTAATAACCGTCATCCTCATGCTGGCTATCCAGCCAGCATGAGGATGACGGTTATTACGTGGATTTGCCGAGATACTTAAGGCTGTTTCACATGCTGCGACTGCAACGACGAAAATCGGTGCTGTCGCACGCGTCGCAATGCGATTTTTTGAGGGCTCATTTCACATGATTGCGATTTCAACAATGCGACTGGTGCGACGCCCAGGGTTGCTTACTGCCAGGCTTCGTGGCACACGCTGCATAATTCTTTTATTGTAGTGAATAAAACGTTTACACTATAATATTATTGACTTCTCTTGATTAGAAGCAAATAATGTGTACGTTTACTAATTTAAAAACGTTAGTTAAGATTTGTCTTGGGGTGCGCGACGGCGGTTTCTGTAGTTCAGTGCGACATCGCGCACGTAAACAGCTGTTCGCAGGTGGTTCAGCGCTGTGTGTTGTCTTATCTACATTCTATGACCGTTTCGTTCTGCCTGCGCTACAACAATCTACAAGATGACCTATCGACAAGTTCATATAGCTACCCTCACCGTATATGCAGTATTCGGAATTCGGCTGCCACGAAGTTGTCGTGTCAGCCCAACAAGATCCTCGCGCTACCCGTGCTCGGCGTCAGCTTCTGGAGAAATGATGCGTGTATATTGCCCATCATTGCGCATATGTGGTGCCTGCTCCTAGCCATATTCTTACGCCAAACGCAACAAGAAGCACCAACCCGAACGCCCGCGTGTGCCCCTGAACGAAGCCTCAAACGATCTGTGTGATTACGACGTGGAATGAAAATCGTGTTGTGAAATTCAACCTTAGCGCTAGCCTGGTTCTTCCATCGCCGTGCTTGCGCTGCGAATATATATATGGGAGCCCTCTCTAAATATTTCTAAAGGCGCAAAAGCCGACGCATCAAATGTTTCGAGCAGTTACCGTCGCTTTTGTAGAAACCTGTACGTTGTAACATAGCATTCTAAAAGACACGCTTCTCGTCCACTTTGTTGTCCCGTGTCTCGCGCTGGTAGTATACTTGGAACTTCTAACAAGAAGACCATATCAATACGCGCTATTCGTAATGCAGGATCGTTGGCCCACGGCAGGCGCACTTGCCGTAGAATTTTTCAGCTTTCTGCTCAGCCTCGCACGCCTCTCACGGTTAGCCTTTGTGGAAATAAATATTATTATTATATTATTACTGTTATTAGATATTATAGTTTCTTCACTGTTATATATAGCAATCATCCAGATTTCTTAAGCTAGTCATGCATTTAACCTGTATTAGATCAACATTGTTACGACATGCTTATGGGAGTCATTTCAAACTAGATTGCTCAGCCAGAGAAAGTACAAATGCAAGCCTCAATGTTTATTCCAATTTGGTATTCCTAAACAGATTATATTGGCAGAATTTTATGCCTGCTTGCATTTCCTGCAATTCAATGTTCAGAGCTGGAAAAACTGATTCCTTTTCTAGCTGTCGAAAGGCTGCTTCAATGTCGATAGCAAGCTATAATTATTCATTTCGAAAGTGTGAAGCAATGACTATATGTCTAAGCTTATCAATGTGTTTTTGTTCCACGCACAAAATGAATGCATGACGTGCTTATGTACTTATTTATTTATATACCTCGCAGGCTGCAAGGTTGGAGTATTATGCAAGGGGGAATAAAAAAGTTGTTACAAAAGGAAGAAGGGCACAACATTAAGAAAAAAACCAGCAAAAAAAGCAGTACCAATACATTGCACCAACTAGCCCAACATGTTTTACTGGCACAACATTATACAATACTTAACAAACAATAACAGAAAAAGTTACTGCCCATGCACCCTGTAGAGACGGTGAACCAGCAAAGCTGAAATGTGCAGCCCCGGTGTTTATCACTGGGTTAATTCCAATGGTTTATTCAAGTCTTTCTATATTATTGGTTATGTCTGCGTTTCTTAATGAGGTTATGCACATGTTTGGCTTGGGTTTACACATTCTTTATTTGGAATGCCACACATTGCACTTTGCAAGATCACCATCATAGAAAGTGCAATGGAGTGGTTCATTGTGTTAATCCAGCGGGTCCATCAAAGTCTTTCTGAATTATGTTACGCACTTGTGTTTTGTAATGCGTTAATCATAATGTTTATGACTCAGTTATACACTGTAGTTACGAAGTGACACACTGGGGCTGCACATTTCATTTAATTAAATACAGGGACACATTTTCGAAACTATTGGGAAGTCGGAGAGACTGCTGCACGCGCACTCTGCTGCTAGAGAGAAACGACGTCACTATCTGTCTAGCCAATGGCCCACCACACCTTTGCTGTGATAATAATGACATCATGATCTTGTCTTAACCCCATCCCCCTCTGTGTCCCTTCCCTGCAATAATACGCAGATATAATGTATGTTTGAAATGCATAAGCATTTCTATGTCTACCCAACAAGAAATGTCCCCGTCCATCATGCAAGACGAATGCAATGGCTCATACCCCTACACTAGGGTTTTTGGGATCGGACCATGAGTGTTTCGCCTAGGCATATACAGCTTCACTGTAAAAAGAATGAACGCCTTTCTGCTAGAGACCAAGACAATCATTAGGTGTATTAACAAATGAAAGTTTATTGAACATGCCGAGTAAATGCTGTTCGACAAGCAATAAATCGAATTTACACAAAAAGCAGAAGCAAGATCTGATGTGTGTCCATACAGATCCCAACAGGAAACGCATCCATCTCTGAAAGTGTAACAGCGGCCATGCTGACACAAGATTCTCCCTGTGTATTTGCATCTACAGCATCCATAATTTCTCTAGGCAGCCGATCTCCACGGAATGCTAGCTTCTTCCTCTACAATGCACTCTCCACATCTGAGCGTGCATTGTAGAGGAAGAAGCTAGCATTCTGTGCAGATCGGCTGCCTAGAGAAATTACGGAAGCTGTAACTCTAAAAATGCTGGGTTAATCTTGTCAGCACGGCCTCCGTTAGAAATGGATGCATTTCCTGTCAGGAAACGCACATTAATTTTTGCTTCTCCTTTTTGTGTATGTTCAGTCTATTGCTTGTCAGCGAGCATTTACTCGGTGTGTACATTAAACTTTTGGTTGTTAGATCATCTCGGTTTTCTTGTTTGTCCTATGTGTTCTCTGGTGCCATTTGCAGCCAGGCTATTCATTTTTTCTTTAGACTGCAACAAGTCACTTTAATGGCCCTCATGATACCTTATAAAATCTTTTATTTGGCCAATGTAGCAAGAATGTACAGTGTGAAGCAGTAAGAACGGGGTATGCTAACTTCTAATTAAAAGGTTTAGTGTGAAAATGCAGTGATCTATAAAGGTTACCACAAAGCAGTACAGCAATAAAACCTGATAAAGACTAGTGCTTGATGAAACCAAACATAAAAGCAGGAAAAGGAGAAAATACATATAGATATACAAGTCCAGGGAAAAAACATTGTGATCACCAAGTGTGCATGAGGCTACCTTCCAGGAAACTCATCTTTTTCCCAATGGCATGGAACTGGAAGAATGTGCTTGCATAAGCAAGCTGTCAGTCTGTCTATTGGAATAACAACAGTGTTTCTTGAAAGGTGCCAGCATGCAGGATTGGCAATTGTAGTGATTTTTTCCTGCACTTGGAATTTTTCTCTATTTTCTTTCTGTAGCATATTTATTTATGTTTAGCTGCATCAAGCACCAATTTTTATCTATCCTTCAAAGATGTCTTTCTTTTTCTGGGGAAAACTCGGGGAAGGCAGGAGATGGAAATTCAAAACGATGAGCAACATGAGAACAAGGTGAAAGTAGGAGCCAACGTTTCTACACGTGGACCTTGAAGAAGACAAGTCCACTTGTCGAAACGTTGGCTCCTGCTTTCACCTTGTTCTCGTTTTGCTCATCGTCCTTTTTTTTTTCTGGTAATTTATATAACTCGCCACATTTTTACAAATGAACCTCAGTTGAAAGTTAGTCCTCATCCATATCTAGTGTCATCCTGTTGATACTGCTTCATGCTATGCACTCTTGCAACATTTGTGTGTGTGTGTGTGTGTGCACACGCGCGGATTTGGATGTGAGATCGGGCCCTTGGGCAGAGGTATCATTCTTCTCCTGTGCAGCCTTATGAATTCATTAACTATAGTGCAACAGAAATGCAATGGACAGGAACAAAGTGAACACACAGAGCGCTTCGTTCTTGTCTGTTGTGTATCTGTTGCACTTTAGTTATTAATGAATACACACGAACTCGTCCAGTTTTCAGTTAATATGTCGGGCTTATAAGCCCGCTTGTGTCCTGGAATATCTGCATGGCTATGTATCCTGTAATTTAATTTCTGGCCATGTGCTTGCAAGTCGCGTGTCAATCTCCTGATTTTCCTTAGAATCTTGTGTGATGTGCAGGCCCAGACAGTTTATGGTGAATCCATACAGGGTGTTGTGCCGGGTGTAATCTGCACTACAAGTGCTGCTTTGATTGTTTTCAGTTCAGCTTTTGTAGGTGTAGGATGACCTGGAATGGTATTCACTTATATGGGGTTTAAGTTTATGTAGTGTCATAGTACTGTTACACTGCTATTGCCAGATCAGTGTACTATATGTGCCTTATGTTTGCTTGCATCTTCATGATTAGCAACCTCCTCTGTGTGTTTGGCAGTTGCAAACAGTCTCCTGGCCTAATTGTTTGCCCCCATATTCCACGGTATGGGCCTGTAGTGTTTCAAGTTCAGGTACTCCCGAGGTTGTGTTTCTGAAGGGAGGGGTAGTCGTCTTTGCATCTCATATGCTAGCTGGCATAGTATCTTGGGACGAGGTTCTGAGCTCTTGAGACAAAGAATTTGTGCTGCAGGCTGCAACTCTACTCTGTCTAGGTGCTTGTTCGTTAGCTCTTTCTCATAGAGGTCTTCAAGCATGGTACAGTTGGAAAGACCTGTTATTACTGCCCGATGCCTGTATTCGATGAGTTGTCTTTTTTGTGTGCTGCTGGTAATGCATACCGTACCACACCTTGGACACAAGCACAGCATCTGCGATTTTCTATAGTATCCACTCGTCCACCCCCATTATTTCGAGATTATTCTTTTCACCAGGTGTGGAAGTTGCGCCCAGGCATTGCATAATTGTTTCACCCACATGCTGGCTCTGCCGTCATGGGCTTACACTAGCTGAGGATTTGTGGATGTTGACTTGCGGGCATATTTGTCCAGCTATGTGGATCACAATGTGCAATCTGGGGTAGTTATTGATTCTAGTCTTTCTTTTTTTGCCAACGTCGATATGAGCTGACTTATCAGAAAGCGAGGCCAGACTGGCCAAGAACGTCTGCAGTGTTGTCGAGGGCTTGTTGCATCATTCTTGATTTCTGTATAAGATAGCTTTCCCATAGACTGTAATACACCATAGGCTGTAGTGTTTCTTGTAGTATGCCTGTGTTGTTGGTGTGTGTGGGCCTAATGTACCTCCAACTCTCACCTGGAATTTTCTGTCTTTCAGAAAGTTACTGTTTAAGTGCTCTACCAGAAATGTTTTTGTTCATCGTTCCTCTTATTAGAGCAGCATGAGCTACTGCTGTTAAAAGCCTCTTCACTTTCTTCATTCTTTCATAAGCGGTATTACACAATGTCCTGCAATAAAGTTTCTGCTGCTTATGGCCCACTCATATCTGCCAGAAGGGACAACTCTTGAAAAAGGTTTTTTTTGTGATATGTGTGCAACGTAGTATGAGCATTCATGCCTTGACATGTATACATCTGTAGAACTAGCTTCCTGACAGAGTACTTGCTATACCTGATCATGCTTATTTGTGCAGTGCTGTTGAACAATATATATTGATGCAATGAATATTTACACACTCGAATTATCACGAAAGATGGTTGTTTTACAATTCTGCCCTTTGCTTTCTATTGGTGTTAGATTTTGCATAAGCATGCCCCCCTATGCAATAGCATTTTGAAGTGTAAGGGTTCAATAAAAGGTGAACTAAACCTAAGTACAAGAGCTTTTTTTCTCACCTACGACTCTCATCGAAATGCGACTTCCATGGCTGGCAAATCAACCCCTCGCCTTGTGTTAGCAGCAGATTGCTATAGCCACAGTGGCAGGTGAACAAATTGAAGAACAATATTTCTGTATATAATTTTTTTTCTTCCCTATATGTAAGTAAAGTTTGGAATAAGTTTGTCATTGCAAAAAAAGCCCAGTTTGTGGTCTTTTATTGAATAAACAACATATTGTGTATAGTTGAAATGCAGAAATTTGTTCTAAAATCCTCGGGTGATGTATGTTCTTGCAAGTAGCATGGTATTTCATTACTTATAAAGATAGTAATCGCAGCGCATATCGTTATATGGGTTTACACACTAATATATGTGATCACAAACTTATTAGAAACTTGCTAGAAACATGTAAGGCATGAATGTTTCTGCACACTTGATCAGCTGTGAAAATGCAAGAACTGCTTGTACTGGCTGACTTCACTGCACAGTTTTGATTTACTTTTCTTCAGCGTGTCGTTTTATACTGGTTTATCCCCACAAGAACAGGCCGTTTGCCTGCTTTTCGCATTGTTGTACGAGTTCAATTACGAGCAATTCAATTAATCTACTAGCTGTACAGTTAATTACCTTGCAGAGCAAGTGTTCATACAGATGCAGTAAGGATACAAAGTCCGCAACATAGTCTATGTTTATTGGTTTCTGTGCAGGAAAAAAAAAATCTCCAGAGAAGAGGTGCAACTTAACGTGCATGTAATATTTTATTCAAGCCACGGATTTAATGCTATCGTAGCAAATTCATTACGATAGCCTACACTTTTGCTCTGTCAAATTTAATAAGAGGCAATATAAGCTTTCAAGATGCTTCGGGAAATTCATGCTTGAAAACCGACAAGAAAATGCAACTGAACGGTACCGCGTTCAGCGCAACGTTGAAACTTCGGGTACTTTGCTGTCTTGTCATTTGCCCTTGCCGAGGTTGAAATAATTCAAGCTGCTCCGTAAGCGCGATTTTACAAAAGAACATTGTGACGACCTCGTCGTCTGCTGGGGATCGAACACCTCCTAGCACTGACAACTCGCAAAGGCGTACGAAGCAAACGTGAAAATGCACTTCATTTGCTGTGTAGCGTGTCGACAAACGCATAGCAATCGGAGAATGCAATCTGCGGTACAAGTTTTTTTATTCTCGCTTCGCGTACGTACCGAATTCGACGATCCACGTCTCCGCGTATTGCACTTGTCGTACGAGACGCCATTTTCCAAAACAAACCGGCGAAATAGCTCCGTTGACAGCTCTCCGCGCAATTTCGACGGAAAATCGCAGCGATCGGTGCGACGGTGCGACGGTGCGACTGTGCGACCAACCGGTTGGTCGCAGCCGAAAATCGGGGGGTCGGCACTGCGACTGCGATTTTCATCGCAAACGACGGAAATCGCACTTCCGGTGCGACGAAAATCGCATCATGTGAAACAGGCTTTAGTCTCTGAGGCGTCAAACAGCTTTGTGACTTAGCTAACGCGTCATTTTCAACAAAATACGGCGCCTTATATAATTAAATAAGCATTAATAAAATTTACCGACGGTAGGATTCGAACACATGAACTCTAGCAAACAAGTCCGATATTGAAGTCATTACGCCAGGAACGCAGGCATCGACAAGCGACATAGAACACCGTTTATCGCGGTCGAGCCAGCGTGTTGAGGCGTTTGCATCAGTTGAACTAGGAGAAAACGGCGCATCAGAAACATCCCGAACTCAAGATGACACTGTCGACCACCGCTGAAAATGAAGAAATGTGACAGAATATAGATATGTGTAGGGTAAGTATGTAACTAATTAAGGAAAAATGAGACATCCATCCAATCGTAGCAATTGCTACAAAGTAAACCCATACGGCTTCCTCGAAAGGAAAGCCTCGCAATTGAAGAAAAATTCATCCTGGTCTGGGACTCGAACCCGGGAACTATTACATCAAACTCTTGCCTTTGCTTCGAGTTGTTGACAAATTCGACTTCGCCGTCCAGGTGACTCTAACTCTACTAACTCTAACTCGACTCTAACTAACCAGGCGGCATCTTCTAGTCGCCTGGTTACTTCAGACGGTAGAGCGGCTGCTCCAGAAAGGCGGTGGTCCCGGGTTCGAGTCCTGGACAAGTACGAATTTTTATTCAACTGCGATGCTTTTCTTTTGAGGAAGCCGTATGGGTTTACTTTGTATCAATTGCTACGATTGGGTGGATTTCTCATTTTTCCTTAATTAATTACTCCTCTCCGCCTTGCGGGTTTCCGCAGAACTATTACGTCAGATATTACGCTCCCGTATGTGTATAGAATATCCACCATGACTATAATTCAGTGTAAATAAAATCATTTCTTCGTACAGACGTTGCAATAACTTAAATTCTGGGTCTGAACGTGCAAGAACCATGACATTATTACTTTTTTTCACATGCCTGTTACTCAACTCAGAAAGATTGGAAATCAAGAAAAGCCTAATAATCTTCTTTTTTTTTTACTTTCCTCTACTTTTCGCCCTCACTCATCTTGTGTATCAATACATGAACGTTCTTGCGCCTGCTGACCACATATGCCTTCTTCGGGAGCCCTTTTAGAGGCTATACTTTCGAGGTTTAGGGATTGCAGCGATCGTGCAATTTGTCTCTGTCCCTTAGCAGAGACGATGCCGGCCAACAGACACGTGGGCTCCCGAAACATTTCCTTGTGCTCTGTGCTGCTGTGGAAGAACTCCGGCAGAAAGTGTCAAACTAACACCTTTGTTTACCAGTTGACGGCCGGCGAGATGCTGTTTATTTTTTCCTCCTCTGAAGCATCGTGCTGAAGCAGCGCACGAGCACAGGAGTAAGGAAGCACTTTTCTCTAAGGTGTGTAAAAAAAAGAAGAAGAAGAAGAAAAAAAAACCCATCTTGGCTGCTTATAGCATTCGTGTGAATTTCGTTGCAACAACTGACTCGCCTTTTAGTGTCGCAGTTTAGCGTGAATTTAGCAAATTACTTTTCATTATAGCGGTAGCCCAACCGGAACGGCGAGACCGAACAAGCAGCACATTGAAGAGGAGCCTTTGCTCTCTGCCCTTCTTTCTCTGCATCGCCACGCGTCCTCTTCTTGCTGACGTCATAAACTTGAACCAACTCGCCCGATCGTGTACCCTATTTTAAAATTTACTCGCGCCTTACGCAACAAACGGAATATCTGCTGTGCAGCTGGTTTGTTTGCATATAGCTTCAATGGGCGGGCACAAAGCACGACACCACCCTTCATTAGGCGCGATATATTCTGCAGCGCATAATACTTTGAAACCGAAAACATCATGCATCAACTTCTACATTCATCCGTCGAATAATTATTGAGTGCTTGCAGATTAAACGTTTCTTTTTGTTTTCGTTTTACTGATGCTCCAGATGTATGATGCAGGAGTTCGGTACGCCAATCGATGAGACCTGGAGAACATGTCCTAGCAGACCGTGCAGATGGGCAGCCGGATTTGCTGGGACCATTCTGCGGACGAGAGAGAGAGAGAGAGAGAGAGAGAGAGAGAAGACTATTCCAATCTAAGAGCTGGTAATATTCTCCTCCTCAAGATTTTACATAGACTGGCGAATTTGTTGGCACAAAGGCTGAGCAACCTAAACGCACATTTCGCGGAGCAGCGAAATGTGCCAAACGAAGTGCACGTGCGAAGTGGCTCATGCCGCCGAGGAGCATGCGGACGTTTTATCCAGATGACTGCACATGTGTAGACTACGTTAACTAGTATAAATGTTGAAGGTAATTTTCTTCGTTTTGATAGGAGTTTGCGCACTCGTGCCTGGTAATATTTACTACAACTATTGCCAGGCGAAACAGTGTAACATCTTGTGCGCATGCGTCGGGTAGCTATCGCGTCATTGCTTCGTCATTAGCGGCCACCAAGCCCCTCTTCGCACGTAGGCAGATTTCCTAGTTTATCTTCGAAATTTCTCCTGCTGCATCTCAAGCAAAGCCATCATTTCTTATTTCGCATTAAGTTTCGTTCGTTTTATGGCCGCTTGATTTTTACCCGAGGAAATTATTCTTTCACACCTGCAGTTTAGTTTATAATGGCGAAAAAAGGTTAATTACTGTAACAATGAAAACGCAGAACCAGCAACGCCTCCTCCAATTTCGCTTGGACACCTAAGCAGCGGTACGTCAGCATTCCGTCACACATTTGGAAGTATTGTCTCGAACTTCATCCCGTTTTCGCGAGCAAGAAAATATGCTAAAACCTAGCAGATGCTTAAAAACAAGCGATGTCATGTTAAGTCGGTGCGGTAAAACAATGACACGGAACACCGTCGCAACATTTCCAGTGTACGTTTTTTGTGTCTTACCAAACCTACGCTCACGGCAAAAGTTGCGTTTTGCTATTGCAGGAGCGTGATTTACCAATAAATCTCAATGGTACATTCCTTGTCGGTCTCTTTGATACTTCGCTGAAATACGCTTGGCAGAGCGTTTCGTGACCGCTTTCGCAGAGTAAGCAACGCGAAATGTGTTGCCTTTTCGGGTGCACAGGTGTCACCAGTACACAATTAATTTCCATCAACGTCCATTAAGGGTGCTCTTAGTGACCAGTATACAATCGCCGAAAATGCGGAATGTGCATATTTGCTCACGTGTTTTGTTCTCTTTCGCTAAATACCACTCACTATATTAAACGAGAAGAAAGGGGGTTAACCGTGGGGCTTGATTTTTATTAGTCATATCATGAGAACCCAACAAACACTGACACCAAGGACAACACAGGGGAACTTACGTGTGCGTATAAATGAAATAAACACACGATAAATTACTCGAAATGAAAGTGGATGAAAACACAACTTGCCGCGCGTGGGGAACGATCCCATAATCTTCGGATTTCACGTGAGATGCTGTGCCAATTAAGCTACCGTGGCGCCGTTTTCCCATCCACTTTCTTGGGTATTTATGTTTCCTAGTAGAACCCTGGGAGTGTTAGCCAGCGCCACTGCTCACAGACCTTGGAGGCGGATGTGGCACATCCTTTCTGCCGCAGGCGTCACGAGAACGTGATCTTTTTGGGTGAAGGCAACCGGTCAATAAACCCAGACATGCTACCTGAAGGCATCAATGTTGCCGGATTCGAGACCCTCGTTATGGAATAAACGAGAAGAAATGGGGTTAACTGAGGGGCCCGATTTTTATTAGTCATATCATGAGAAGCCAATAAACACTGACACCAAGGATAACATCGGGTAACTTACTTGTGCTTAATAAATGAAATAAAGAAGCGGTAAATTAATGGAAATGATAGAGGATGAAAAAACAACTTGCCGCACATGGGAAAAAATCCCACAACCTTCGCATGCGAAGCTTGTGGACACCACTGACACCAAAAACAACATAGGGGAACGTGTGGGAACGATGCCACGACCTTCGTATTCTTCAAGACAACATCACACCTACACTGTGACGTTCACGTAATATGATTTTTCTAGCAAATTAGGGTCAATGGCGATGTTGTATTTTTTTTTTCAATTCTCAAAAAGCGCCTTCTTGCCAAATATGACCTTCAACATCGCGTTTGTTCTTTTCAAGGGCTCTGCATGGGAGATATTGAGCTAAAAGGCTTTCGCTGCTACCGAAGCGGTGCGCGAAGACAGTTATGGTTTTGTCGTTAATCAAACCATGACGAAGCATTTCTAAGAAAATGCAAAGATTGCCAGGGTGACTGCAGAGGTTATCAGTGATAACATGTAGGCTTGTGAGCGCATTGCATGGCTCCAATGGCAGTGCGGAGAACAGCTTCCGTTGTCGGTGAACAACCTACAAGTAACAGACATAGCAACGCGATGTTCGAGCCGTATCCATGTATCTCTCACGCCGACGCCAACTATAGTCGAGCACCGCTCTATAGAACGGAATTACGTGTTACTGGCTGAGCTGCGCGGCTTTTACAATGATGTGACACGTTCGGAGGGCCCAAGTATTTCGTAATAAAGGCTGTCGATAGTATTACACTTTTTTGACACAACTGCCACGTATACGTCGCGTCCCACAAAACACGAGCTAAAGCACTTATGAGCGCTGTAGCTTCCTTTCGGCCACCAGATTTAATGACTTTTTTCCTTGCGGCACGACCATAAGCGTGTCGGTCTGTCCCATTACCGTCTCGTGGCAGTTGACTCTTTGGGACACTGTGCTAACCTGCACCCACACCTTCGGGTTTGGCCCTTATTCCCCAGTCATTTCCTCCTAGCTGAACGCTACGAAGATGCTGCGATGCATTGTACCGCCTTCGGGTTCGGCCCTGCAGGTTATACCGTTTCCTTCTGGAGTAAAAGAATTCATGGATGATTACAGTACTTCCTAATGCGAAATCTATACGCGTTTTCATTTCGCGATATGTTGGCTAGCGCGGACAATCTGTCTCTTGCGGAAAATTGCAAACGGAGCGAAGTGTGGCGCGACTGCCTCGCTAATCGAGAGATCGCGAGAGGGAGCGCGTGGGTGACGCGTGGGGGCGATTCACAACAGCCGCCTCAGACAGACCTCCGCTCATGCAGCGCTTTGGTTCCGTATCCTCCTCCTCCTCCTCCTCCTCCTCCTCCTCCTCCTCCTCCTCCTCCTCCTCCTCCTCCTCCTCCTCCTCCTCCTCCTCCTCCTCCTCATCATCATCATCATCATCATCATCATCATCATCATCATCATCATCATCATCATCATCATTATCCTGGTTACGCCCACTGCAGGGCAAAGGCCTCTCCCATACTTCTCCAACTACCCCGGTCATCTACTAATGGTGGCCATGTTGTCCCTGCAAACTTCTTAATCTCATCCGCCCACCGAACTTTCTGCTGCCCCTGCTACGCTTCCGTTCCCTTGGAATCCAGTCCGTAACCCTTAATGAGCATCGGTTATTTTCCCTCCTCATTACATGTCCTGCCCATGCCCATTTCTTTTTCTTGATTTCAACTAAGATATCATTAACTCGCGTTTGTTCCCTCACCCAATCTGCTCTTTTCTTATCCCTTAGCGTTACACCTATCATTCTTCTTTCCATAGCTCGTTGCGTCGTCCTCAATCTGAGTAGAACCCTTTTCGTAAGCCTCCAGGTTTCTGCCCCGTACGTGAGTACTGGTAAGACACAGCTGTTATATACTTTTCTCTTGAGGGATAATGGCAACCTGCTGTTCATGATCTGAGAATGCCTGCCAAACGCACCTCAGCCCATTCTTATTCTTCTGATTATTTCAGTCTCATGATCTGGATCCGCAGTCACTACCTGTCCTAAGTAGATGTATTCCCTTACCCCTTCCAATGCCTCGCTACCTATCGTAAACTGCTGTTCTCTTCCGAGACTGTTAAGCATTACTTTAGTTTTCTGCAGATTAATTTTTAGACCCACCCTTTGGCTTTGCCTCTCCAGGTCAGTGAGCATGCATTGCAGTTGGTCCCCTGAGTTACTAAGCAAGGCAATATCATCAGCGAATCGCAAGTTACTAAGGTATTCGCCATTTACTCTTATCCCCAATTCTTCCCAATCCAGGTCTCTGAATACCTCCTGTAAACACGCTGTGAATAGCATTGGAGAGATCGTATCTCCCTGCCTGACACCTTTCTTTATTGGGATTTTGTTGCTTTCTTTATGGAGGACTACGGCGGCTGCGGAGCCGCTATAGATATCTTTCAGTATTTTTACATACGGCTCGTCTACACCCTGATTTCGCAATGCCACCATGACTGCTGAGGTTTCGACTGAATCAAACGCTTTCTCGTAATCAATGAAAGCTATATATAAGGGTTGGTTATATTAGGAACATTTCTCTATCACATGATTGATAGTGTGAATATGGTCTATTGTTGAATAGCCTTTACGGAATAATGCCTGGTCCTTTGGTTAACGGAACTCTGAGGTGTTCCTGATTCTATTTGCAATTACCTTAGTAAATACTTTGTAGGCAACTGATAGTACGCTGATCGGTCTATAATTTTCCAAGTCTTTGCGTCCCCTTTCTTACGGATTAGGAATATGTTAGCGTTTTTCCAAGATTCCAGTACGCTCGAAGTCATGAGGCATTGCGTATACAGGGTGGCCAGTTTTTCTAGAACAATCTGCCCACCATCCTTCAGCAAATCTGCTGTTACCTGATCCTCCCCAGCTGCCTTCCCCTTTGCATAGCTCCCAAGGCTTTCTTTACTTCTTCCGGCGTTATTTGTGGGATTTATAATTCCTCTGGAGTATGCTCTCTTGCATTATCGTCGTAACTGATTCTTGCCTATTCCTAGTTTCTTCTTCACTGCTTTAAGCTTCCTCCGTTCCTGAGAGCATGTTCAATTCTATCCATATTATACTTCCTTACGTCAGCTGTCTTACGCTTGTTGATTAACTTGGAAAGTCCTGCCAGGTCTATTCTAGCTGTAGGGTTAGAGGCTTTCATACATTGGCGTTTCTTCAGTAACTACGTCAGAGGAAAAACGAAATCAGGAACCAAACAATTTATGATAACTCAAAGGGAAGCTCATTATTTTTCGATGTGAGATCGGGATGCCTTAGAACACGCACCTATAAAGCGACATATAAGAAGGAAGAAGGAGCATGTGCTTGCTGCGGTAAAGCTAGGGAGACTATGGAGCAGGTTTTATTAGAATGTGAAGACGTCTACTGTGGGGATGCGTGACTCTCACGCCTCCCCTGAGATCTAGCTTTCCCGCATAGCTCGTCTACTGCAGGGCGCCTTCGCCCGCCGCGTGGCCTGGCGCCCGCGGCGGTCGGAGTGGTTGAGGCGCAGTGCGGGAGATGGCGCGAGTGTCGCGCTGCTGCGGGGTTACTTGGGCGCCGAAAGGGGAGGCGCTTGGTCTCTTTGGGTTCGGGAAGCGAGCAGGACGGACGTGCCGCCCGTGCGTGCGCCGACCATGCTTCTGCGAGACCGTCTCGCGTGGCCGCCTGGGACACCGTTGGCGTGACTGTACACGCGAACGACCAGGCGTTGGGATCCAGCATGGGGCGAACATATTCGCTCGCAATGCGGTCGCGGTAAGTCGGACTTCTAGATTTGTCGTGCGCCCATTGGCATGTTTTGTGGATAGCAACTCGGCTAGCTGGCATTGATCTATGAAAGGTGCAATAAATGCCCTTGTGATTGTTTGCACTACTGTGTTGTCGTTCCTTTGTCCCAAGACTACGGAGGAGAACCCCATATCTCCCACACTACCCAGCGGTCGATTTAGGCACCACTGGCCTCCTTGAAGCCCTTGGGTTCAGTGGGAGCAGTGGAAAAATAAACATGTCCGCGATAGGCATTAGTAAGAGGCGATTGGAGGATTGGTGAAAGAAGAGTAGGGAAACGACAAAAAAAGGAGACGTACAAAAGCACAGCTCGCAATAGGGGATCAGAAAGTTTAGGTGTGGAAGTTCATAGTGTTTTTTTCCTTTCTTTTGCTTTTTTATTATTTAACCTAGGTAGGACATTAGACAATATAATAGCAAGAGCTTGGTGGCGCAACCTACCGCCCCGTTCCAAAGGGGACGCCCATAACATGCATCCGTCCGTCCGTCCGTCCGTCCACCCATCCATCCATCCACCCATCCATCCATCCATCCGTCCACTCATCCACCCATCCATCCATCCACCCATCCATCCATCCATCCGTCCACTCATCCATCCATCCATCCATCCATCCATCCATCCATCCATCCATCCATCCATCCATCCATCCATCCATCCATCCATCCATCCATCCATCCACCCACCCATCCATCCATCCATCCATCCATCCATCCATCCATCCATCCATCCATCCATCCATCCATCCATCCATCCATCCATCCATCCATCCATCCATCCATCCACCCACCCATCCACCCACCCATCCATCCATCCATCCATCCATCCATCCATCCATCCATCCATCCATCCATCCATCCATCCATCCATCCATCCATCCATCCATCCATCCATCCATCCATCCATCCTGCGCCCGGTGCCTACAGCACCGATGCTTTTTTTTTCTGCAAGCAAATACGAGGTTGGCAGTTGGTGCACAGCTGCCGACAAAAAGTTGGAAAGCAAAGGCATTCGCGAGTGCACAGCTAACCACGTCAGTAGGTACACTGACTGTTATTGGGGGGTCGTGCACAACTTACCATTAACCTGAGCCAAAGTGTGTTTTGGGCAGGAGGGCTGCTGCTTAATGTTCATTTAAGAGGCTACGCTAATTCTCTAAAATATGCACCTGCGGCCAATTCACAAATATTTTTGCTCTTTAATGCTGTTAGCTATTCCGCTGCCACCTTCGCTAATAATATGTCCAACATGAGGAGTGGCTGGCAGCTGTTCTTAGGAAGAATATTAGCGTAAGAACTACTTTGTGAATACGGGACCTGCGATTCTCAGCTTTCGAATAATTGTCGTTCGCGTGGTCGCGTGCCATCTTTTCACAGGTCATCATCATCATCATCATCATCATCATCATCACCACCACCACCACCACCACCACCACCACCACCACCACCACCACCACCACCACCACCATCATCATCATCATCACAATCATCATCATCATCCTCCCCATCATCATCATCAGCAGCAGCAGCACAGTGCTGATGCTTTTGGCATTGTCAAACATGAGGCACTGTGCACTAGACAGACGTCGGCATTGCTGTTATGAGAACGTAGCTTTTACCGATGGCTCCTAATTTTGTTGCTCGTCATACGGCCTTAAGAAATTTTCTTAATTTGTACCCGGGATATCGCATTTTAGCAGACTTTCCAAATGAATTTTTTGGCAAACAATACTCCTCCGTGTGCCTAGGCGTGTTGCTTACAGTTAAAGAAAAAGAGAAACCGAACTACGAGGAATCTTTTTTGTGACGACCTTGAAGCGTAGTGACACATATTTAAAAAAAAAGATCCAGGCAAACGTCCTTTAATGCGTGACAGAACAGCTATCTTCTCTCTCCTCGAAAGGAGATTTCTTGGGCTTTAATTTAATCATTAAAATTATGAAGTTCAAAACTTATTCTAGTAACACGTTTGTAAAATCTGCCCGACCCTTGACCAATTCCCGTTAGTGGGCATGGGCCAAAGACTTCAATGTCATCATCATTATCATCATCAGCTTTCGCTTATGTGCCCGTGCCAACTCCACTTGATGCGGCAAGAAAGAGTGCTTCATTTATTGCGCTCAACATTGAGGCAGGTGTCGCGTCACTGCCTCGAATTACGGGCAAAACTGCAATTTTGTTCGTTTTATGCTGTGAAATCGCTATGTACAATTCCAATACGGCGAAGTATTTTCCATTTTTTCGATTTCTTTCTTGCTGCGCGAAGGTAGTAGCTCTTCCTAAGTGGCGAAACATTTAGTCGGTATATTATCTCTTGAGGCAAGAACAATAACGAGTTTTTCGGTTTCGATTGCTTGTTTCCTTTATTTATTCTTGTGTTTATATAATCTTTATCACCTTCTGTGCGGCAATATTGTCCCTGGTATGTACAAGCCAAGTTACGAGGCCACAGCAACAGAAACAACAGCTTCTCGCTTTGCCGAGAAGAAGCAGAAGAAGACTGTAAGGATGGCTGGTAAGAAAAATGGGCCCAGATCGCGTTTCGCTTTTTTTTTCATCACAAGCACGGAAAGTGTACGCCAGTCATACTACCACATAGATCGTATCGGTGACGTTTTCCAGCCTCGGCTTTGTCTGATATTAGCGTATTCGTATATGGTTTCATGGCGACCGTTGCAAACGCGTTTCCTTGCCCACGCTGGTAAAATTTCATACCACAGGGCGCGAGAATCCATGTGCAACAACGTGGTTATCGCGCTGCTGAACGCTCTGACGTCAGACCATGACGTCAGATTCGAGGAGAACACGCCGGTAATACGCTCCGTGTGGTTGGCGCTTGATGGCGCGCGTCTTCAACGGACATCTATTGCATACCTGCGTACTCTCCCAGATCTCTTTTTTTTTTTCGCAAAGGTTGCGGATTTGGGCATGTCTTACGATTTAAAGAGGGTTCGCCTCAAGTTTTACGAAAACTCACTCCTGTTCGCGAGAATGTATCGCGCGTTCCAAGTTTTTGATGGCGAAAGGATGCAAGAGGAATACCTGCTTCGAGAAAGTTTACACAAACAAGTTCCGAAGCAGGTGAAATTGGCGACAGCCAATTTGCTGAAAAAGTCATTTGAGATGAAGAAACAGACAGTTGCTTGTCAGTATTTGGTGTTTCAAGGTGTCTGCATGCTGGGTGTGCTGGGTGTAAAGCTAAATGCGCACTACATTCCCCCTTCCTTAGATCAAGTAATACTGCTATTCACTTCAATGGTCAGTTTGACCTATTCCCCAAAACCTCAATCCGAGCAGTCATGGCAAAGTTCACCATAATAAATCTAGTGAATATGAATCTGACAAAGGCTTCATCAGCCTTCACGCGTTATTGCGTGGTGCACTTTATCAATGATTTACTCATTGCTGTGAGAACATTACGACGCGTTCCATCGGTCACATGACTTCTGTCACAATATTTCTGAACAAGAAAAGACCATTTGTTTGCACAGTTGGCAGGTGGACAAGAAGCGAAGAAATGGCATCGACCAAAGAGTAAGTATCGCCGAGGTTTTCTTCTCGCAGCAACTCAAATTTCTTTTTTGTTGGGGGGGGGAGCGGGGAAACCACCTTTCCCTACAAGTTACCGCAGCAACACTTTCCGTATGAGGAGATCACTTGTGAGGGATTGTTGAACGAATTAATCATTCGTTGCAAAGGGGGAGCTGTAGCGTAGTCAACCGTACCACCCGCGGGGAGAATGAGCGTAACATGTAGTGTAGATATAGCTTTTAGATACAGTTTTAGTGGAAGAATATTTATTTTTGCGCCCCTAGAGGTGCCCTAGAGGCACTGTTAGTGGGTCTACAGCGTTTAAACGACACAGACATTGACAGTAAAGGATGAAGCGCGTAACCTTACGCCATTATGTTCTGCCCATGCTTGCAGTTTCGATTACCTGCATTGAGACCTGTATATTACCGATGTAATGGTCATCGGTCGTACAAGTGAATTCTATCTTTTTCTCCCTTACATATATAAGTTCAATTCATTTCACTTTGTCTCCAGCTGTCTGGTATTCACCTATCTTGTAAGCTTTTTTCTGGTGATTTCAGAACAGCTTCCTTCCTTTTTGGTTCTAGATCTATAATCAGCCTAGCGGGAACCATGTGGCTTTGCGCTTAGGAATTTTCTCTTCTGCTTTTCTCCAGTTGAAATTTCTTAGCGCTAGCATCCTTTTCCGTCCGGTTCTCGTTTACGCTCTTTTTTGTTCTTAATGGTGGATGGATGGATGGTTGTTATGAGCGTCCCCTTTGGAACGGGGCGGTGGGTTGTGCCACCAATCTCTTGTTATTATACTGCCTAATGTCCCACCTATGTTAAAAAAGGAAAAAGAAGAAAAGCACTATGAACTCCCACAGCCAAATTTTCTGACCCCCTATTGCAAACTTTTCTTTTGTACGTCTCCGTTTTTTGTCGTTTCCCCTACTTCCACCACTCTTCCAATCGCCTCTTACTAATCTCAATTGCGGACATGTTTACTTTTCCCCTGCTCTCGCTAAACCCAAGGGCTTCAAAGAGGCCAGTGGTGCTTAAATAGACCGCTGGGCAGACGTCGTCACGTTCTAATAAAACATGCTGCATCGTTTCCCTAGCTTTACCGCAGCAAGCACATGCTTCTTCTTCGTTCTTATATGTTGCTTTATAGGTGCGTGTTCTAAGGCATCCCGATTTCGCTTCGAAAAATAATGAGCTTCCCTTTGAGTTATCATAAATTGTTTCTTTCCTGATTTCGTTTTTCACTCTTAAGTAGTTATACATGGCAGGTTTCTTTTTCATTGCCGCCGTCCCGATCTCGCTTCGTAAAGTAATGAGCTTCCCTTTGAGTTATCATGAGTTGTTTCTTTCTAGATTTCGTTTTTTACTCATGGCAGTTACTCATGGCAGGTTTATTTTTCATTGCCGCCACCCATGAGATTATTTCAGCCTCTCTGACTTTCCGCTTGACGTTCTTTGTTGCTGTGGTGCCCACCCTACAAGCCACATACTTGCTGGTAAGTTTCCTAGTTTTCTTCCTCCACTGTGAATCAATTTTTTTCCCGTACAAGTACCTCAACACTCTTGCAGCCCATTTAAGCCAGGGCTCGCTCTAGGGATTTCTCGTGCGAAACACTAGGGTTCAGGCACGGCCTCCGGAATTCGGGCGGCGCGCGCAGACAGAGTGCGCCCCTTGATCTGGGATTTCGGAGGCCACGATTCAAATGCGCCTTCTGCGATCGCAACACTGCACCAGGGTGATCTGGGAGGCAACGGTTTAAGTATGGTATTACTAATGGCGCTGCGGCGCGAAAAGACGTGGTAAAGGGAGGTCGTGAGACACGCGTTATAGCGTTCTTAGTGCCGAACAAGCCAGCCCAGGCTTCTATCATGGATGAGGCATCTTTTTCGGCTGAAGTTGAATGACGAACGTGAGGTGCGATGTGGGTCCTCTTGTTCCTCTTGCGAACAGAAGCAACGTAAAAAGCTACAAAAAAGGAAGCATAATATCAACGCGAAATGAATCTATCCTTAAGAAGTGGGCTAATCCCACACATGTGTAAGAATCGGTGGTAAGCAAAGCTTTCGTTCAAGTTTTGCTGAAATGTTTTCACTTCGCTTCTCGTTTTCTTTTTTTTTTTTTGCTTCTATGTAGCTTAACGCCTCTCGTTGAATGCCATGCTCAGGTTCAACATCGTTTATTTAACTCCACCCTCGGCTGCTTTCGTTGCTGACTTGTCCAATTCTCTGTAGCCAACTTAATTTTGGTTGTTGCCTACTTATTTGCTGCTATGTAGCTTAAGGCGGGTCGTGCAACGTACACTCTTGCTTCGTTTCGTTCATTTTACTTATTTCGCCGCACTCGGCTGTTCTTGTGGCCGATTTCGTAAGTTGTTGCTTCTTATAATAATGGTAATAACAATAATCGCTTATATCGACAAAGCGTACAGAATTGTGAAAAAAAAAAAAACAAGAAAAAAGAAATGTTGTTCAAGGCAACTGGACTAGCCCTGAACTTGCAGACATTGGCTGCAACAGTGTGGAAAACATTTTACAAGCATATCTGTAAAAATTTTAAACAGCTTTAGTAAAGAAACAGTATACCAGTAAGTATAACAGTAAGTAAACAGTATAACAGTAAGTATACCTTAGACAATGCTGTAGATACGCATATGCCACAATATAGAAGAAAGAAACTGCATACGACAGCAACAAGGATGCAATAGACGCTACGCTAAATGCCATTAAAAACGAGCACATTTGTCACATTTTAAACTGTCACAAGCCGACAAAATTAAATTTACAAATTGGATCTGGAACATGCCACAAAATCAATTCGGTTAATGACGATATCATTCAGCAAGCTTGGCCATTTCTGACGCATCATCTACGTAACATGGCTTGTACGTAATTTGGCACACACCAATACTCTGGATTCAGAGTGCCAAGAAAAGGCCACGTTCTTTCTTAGATTGGCAGTTGAGGTAAGACATCG
Organism: Dermacentor andersoni; assembly: GCF_023375885.2. NCBI lineage: Eukaryota > Metazoa > Arthropoda > Arachnida > Ixodida > Ixodidae > Dermacentor > Dermacentor andersoni. The sequence continues at coordinate 50,520,695 of NC_092824.1, forward strand.
TAGCCTATTCTTAACCTATTTATTTTTGTAAATTATTGCCAAGCGATAGTTAAGCAAGGCGTTTACTTCAAGTGTGCTGAGCTCAAGGAGCGAAGGATATGAACGAAATATGGGAAGTGTGTTACATATGGCACGAATATATATTTTTTTTTCTGCAAGAGAAGCAGTTTTGGTAATGTTAATTGCGTGTACAAATACTTGTTAAAGTTACTTGTATATTCGAGCACCTACCTAGTGTAACGCACACGTTCTGCGATATCTGACCAAAGAACGTTCACACGCCCAGTGACAGGACCAGTTGCTCATGCTCGGCGGCTCAAGTTCTCTGTACGGGCAGACGAACACGCAGTGGCAAATATCCAGTGGATCGAATTGGATGATCGCCAGGACAGCAGCGGTCAACACACGCAACGTTGAGGGGGATAAAGGTCGAAGAAGGCTTAGATGTATTAACATGCCGCGTAGCATCTACGAAGTCTTCTCGGCAACGCCGTCGTTCCTTCCGGGTGCAGGGAGCCACATGGGCAGCCGTGGGTATCGCGGTGGCTGCCTGCCGTGAGGCGTCGCCAGTACGGGCTGTTCCTCGCCGTCGTGTCGGTGACGTCACTGGCCTCGGCGACGCTCCTCGCCTTCGCCAGCATGACGCACCAGGGAGGTGAGTTCCCGCGCGCATTTACCAGCACTTGGAGGACGCTCTCGATAGATTCGTCACTTGTGGTTCCTCGATCTTTCCCGCAGAGCGTACTACGTGCGCGTTCTTGGTATTTCGTGTTCGGCAGGATATGGAGCGACCGCCGAAATCGGGAATCCAACCTTCGACCTGGGGCTCGGCAGCGCGACACCATGGCAACTGAGCTAAAGGCGGCAGCTTAAGTTTACTTGGCGAAATAAAGGAATTAGGCAATCACACAAATTTGGGATTAAGAGACGAAAATTCGACGGCTCTTGAAAGTTCAAGCGAACTAGCGTGCCAGCAGTAGACTTGACTTTTATGCTTACAGTTGATTTGCATATGCTGCCGCCTCGTTGCAAGACACCTGAGGGTGGGTCCGCGCAGGTACTGGGCAATATACGAGAATGAAATAAGTGGCACATCAAGATGGAACCAACTGACGTAAACCTATTGTAACGGAACGATGCAATGTGACTACATAGAGAAAAGACGAGTACGTTGAAGGATAAAAACGCCAAGCAAGGAACGTACTGCGTTAACAAGAAACATATTTCTCGATGAGCGTTCACAAATTCAGTGGTTGTTAATGAGTGCACGAAATAGACGTATCACAAACGCGCGTACAACCGGACGTACTTACAGAAAAAAGTAACCGATTACAATTACAATGACTTCGTCAAAAAATGTATTCGATTACAGTTACCAATTACTGCCCTACAAAAGAAGTTGATGAATTATTCAATAGTAATCGATTGCTTCTATTTTACTAGACTCCGAACATTTATTAACATTGCATAGATGCAGCAAACATTACGCGCTGGCCTGGACCTTATTCAGTGTTTCCTCAGCAGCCCTTCATACATTGCTTATCTACTCCCAATCGCGATAAAGCGCTTTGACCGAAGACCTCTCACAGAGGAACTTATTTTAAAATGCCGCCATCACAAGGGGGGGGGGGAGGGGGGGGGGGGGCGGGCTATCGCAGCAGAGGGCGGCGAGGGCACTGCTGCGGTTTCTAAGGGCGACACAATTGAACAAGCGGCTGTAGCCTGAACAGGTGTTTATTGTGCTGCAAGTGCTACTGTGCTGTGGGGTGGCAGTATACGGCGACAGTGACCGACTGTGATTGTATGTCTACGCTCCTTTCTTTCTTTATCTCTACTTTGTTATCACTTTACCTCCCCCTTCCCTCTCTCCCCAGCGTAGGGTAGCAAACCCGCTCCTCCCCTCTGGTTAACCTCCCTGCCTTTCCCCTTTCCTCTCTCTCTCTCTCTCTACCCTAAAAATTCGTTTAAAACTTTCGTCAGCCATTGTACCCAATTTTTGTTGCGAGAACATCAGCAGTGACACTCACACCTTGCTCGAAGAGGAAAAAGAAGGGAAAGAGAGGAAGATTAGTCAGTTGGCTGGATGTGTACGATGGCGGGTAGGGCAGAGTTGTAACCGTTTACTGATCTCGATCGCGATACTGTGGTTACTCCGAATCTGGGTCCTCTATGAAGCACAGCACTTCATTGCCGCTGGGACAGGGAAAAGGTTTCTCCAGGTTGGGCCAATGAAAATCAGAACATAATCATCCCGATACGATTTCCTCACAATAACGTCCTAAAGTGGCCTTCGGCATCGAGACGTCTCTGCGCCCGCTCAATTCGTCGGTCAACACCTGGCGGAGCGTTAAGATGAGCGAACAAGTACTTAGCACTCAGGTTAGCCTGTATGAACATGCGCATTCGCGAGGCTACTGCATCGCACAGCATCGGGCGTTCTGCTGTAGGTTTCACCAAATTCAGGTTTACAGGTTCTCATACAGCCTGTCTCGTAAACAAAATAACTGGTTAAACGTAATTGCTTACTGAAAAAAAGTGATTGAATTACAGTCAGCGTTGCCCAGTGAACAAATTGTAATCGTTAAATTATGAAATTACAAAAAAATGAAGTTGATTACGAGTACTTAATTAGATGTAATTCATTACGTGCAAGTCTGTGTACAATAGCCAAGGTAACTAGTCCTTATGTAGAGTAAGTAGTTGACCTAGAAAGTAATTCATAATGGAAAGTATACCGCGGATTCATCCACGAATGTGTAACAAAACTTAGTAATGCGTTCACAAACTCGTGATTCGTCAATCTCTGAAGAAAGCCGCCCCGTTTGCGGCACACTTCCGTCGTGGAAGAAAATGTAACTAGTAAAATTTTTCAAATAATGTAAGCATAACTCATGCGTAACGGGTTTGTGCGACTTGTATGACTGGTGGCGCTGCTAGCGGAATGTAATGGTGTTCTAAGGACGAGTGCTTTCGTTACTGTGTTTTAACAATACTGGCTTTCCTATGGCAGGGGTGCGGGTTGCTCGTGGCAAGCTTGTCAGGTAGTTTTAGCTCGGGGCCAACTCCGATGGCGGCTGTTCTAATCCACGAAAAGGCAGAAACGCTTTTGTGACACAATTTATGGACCGACTTCTGGACCGACTTCTGGGCCACTTTATGCACCGATTTTGAATGAAAGTTTTGCATGTGAAACAAATAAAGCTAAATTGCAAGGACACTAGGAAGCGGAATTTCGATTTACTGTTCGCAATGTTCGACGAAAATTGCCTAAAACTGGTTATTAAAAAAAAAAGAACGTAGAGCGGAGTTAACAAATCCGTAACTCTGCACAAAAAACAAACATCGAAATTCTGTAAACTGCAACTGCATCCGTTATGAAATCACAACCAAGGCGACCAGTAAATATATATATATATATATATATATATATATATATATATATATATATATATATAAACGAGAAGAGAGGGGGTTAACCGAGGGTCCCGATTTTTATTAGTTTTGTTTGTCATATCATAAGAAGCCAACAAACACTGACACCAAGGACAACATAGGGGAAATTACTTGTGCTTAATAAATGAAATAAAGAAACGATAAATTAATGGAAATTAAAGTGGATGAAAAAACAACTTGCCGCAGGTGGGAACCGAACCCACAACCTTCGCATATATATATATATATATATATATATATATATATATATATATATATATATACATGCATAAAATTGTGACATTGTTTTCATTGCTTGGTTACGCAGTCATAAACGTGCTAGTTTCCATTTTTTAATTTGGCAATTTTCAGCAACATTATAAAACAACCAAGAGATATGTAAGCTAGATCCGTACAGCTAAGATATTTTAACCCTTCCTATTAAATTCAACAAACTCGGTGTAGTGGTTACCGGGAAATCGGATTTCTTCTTTCTCACGAGTTTGGATATCCCAAGGGCTAAAGCTACCCTTGAAGCACAAATTGTGCTTGTTGTCCTTATAGAACTCTTCGTCGCTTTCGATACAGTAACTACAAAGCACCGCAAAAGCTACCTACAGCTGCACACAACAATTGGCAAGTTCTCCGCGATTCTTCCTTCAAATGCACACCTTGTAGCGCAGTCGCAGCGGCTGGCCGAGAAACCGCGAGAACCAGCTCAGCCCGAGCTACACCCGCGATCAGAGAAGCCGTCGTTAAAGGCCGTGTGATAGTTCTTACCACCTGGTGCTCACCGAAACATTGATCACGAAAGTTTGACGGGGATGGCTATTTCACGCAGTTTTCCAGTCGTCTGTCGCGGCAGTTGTGAGGTTTCCTTACTACAAAAAAAAAAGGCCCCAAAGAATAAAGCTTCATTTGTGTCGATGAACGATTTGATTTTACCACTTATGTTTGCGGCTGATAGCCATGCAGGAGAAGCCGAACAGCCGTCGTACACCCATAAGTGTGCTAAAATGCTTAGTGTGTAAGGACACATAAAATAGTGGAGCAATATTAAGAAATGATGTGCGTGTGTTAAATGATATGGAGAAGGAAGTGCGAGTCGAGGGTAAGCATGTACAGGTGATAATCTCGGTGAGTTTACGAGGAAGAAATGGCTTAACGGTTATTACTTTAGTGATAACTGTTAACCTTTAAGAGCAACAGAATGAGCACTTAGGAAAGGAAAACAGTAGAGCGAGGCCCATGATTAGACGAAGTGATAAGACTGCAAAGTTCGTAGGCATACGCAGAATTTGGGTGACTTGCGGAAGGGATAGGCGAGATCCGTGAACAGTCCTTCGTCCTGCAGTCAAATTGAGCTGGTTGTCTTGGTGTGGCCGCGAATGCTGACCGGCCGGTTGTGGAAAAGCCAATAAAAATGTAAGCATATTTGTAGGTGCATTTCTTTTGGATTGGCTGACGCATTTGGTTTCTTCTGTAAATATATGTTTACACTCGCGGACAACTTTCTGTGGCAGTGAAGGGAAAACTACGGGGGCGGAGCTTCTGCACCTGTGTTACCGCGCTAAATAGTCGGCCATCGTTCGACGATGCTTTTGGTTGCTCGGAACAGGCGCTGAATCGACGCAGCTTCCACGTACGACGGTTTCGCGCTTGCTCAGACGCGGAAGGGAAAAAGCTGCAAAATAAGTAAACGCTTACATTCAGTGGTGCGTTTTGTCCTATTTAACTGCTTCGAATGCAGTGTTTATGTTTTCTCGTCCCGAGCTTAAACTAACGTGGATAAAAACATGGGACTCTCTTTAGAAGCGCTCTCTCTTGAACGCGAGTTGCCTCCGTAGCTTTCCCTTCATTGGCATAGAAAGTTGTCCGCGGGTTTAGATGCGCATCATCTGTATGCAGCGTTGCAACTATTTTTTACCCTTTTGGTAATAACCCCCTGGAGGGGGTTGCCGGAATATTTTAAGTAGGGAACAACGGCTGGTGGGGCCATAACTTCAACTTACTGTTGCTTATCTAATTCATTTATTGAAAACCGAGAAAAGAGGCTCAGTAAGGCTACGTTCACGGGCGCCTATGGTATTTATTATGGGCACGTGCTACAGTTCGTGTAATTAAAGGTCCTGCAGAAGTGGAAGCTGTCGAAGGACTAACACCCATCTTTTTTTGAAATCGCAGCTCAGCTACACGGATTCGACAATGAAGGAGGTAAAGGCGTCGGAGAAGGCAAGTAGGAGCCGCAGGTTCAACAGTGACTTGTGTACAGATCTCGGTGTAAACGTTGGTTTAGTGTAGTGCCCGCAGCCGTGTACTTGCAGTTGACACTCACAATTTTTGCGTGTTATGAAATTATTTCTTCTGCGCACCGTTATACTTAGGTATCCTTCATCTGCTCTGAAAGCACACCGCGTGGACCACGCCAAAATGCACTAGTTACCTTACTCCTCCCGACATTTCCTGTCTGGCTGGGATGACTTCACCACAGAGAAGCTACTGTGACGATAGTGTAAAGTGAGATGAAGTGTCTTTTTCTTCTTAGTCCTACGAATAAATAAATAAATAAATAAATACAATCGAGTCGACAGTGATGGCTGGCAGAAGGGATCAATTTATTCCTTAAAGCTGTAATTGCTTTTTTTATATTGTAGTGCCTGGAAACAGTTCTATGTTAGCTTGCTGCAAAACTGGGCCCGCAGATCCAAGTGATTTAGTTCATGAGGGATGTAGCTGCATCCATCATTATCCACAATATAAATTTGATTGTTTCTTGCGCAAGATAAATCATAAATAAGCTTATGATAAATAAGCCAATGACACCAGCGAACCAGTATCTCGATCTTTGATCTAAATGTTTATTACACATCCACCGAAGTGCATTTTCTCAGAAGCCCGTTGACTTAAGTAAGGCTTCGTTAGGAAAAGGAAGAAAAAGGTAGCTTAGCTTTCTCAGACGAAAAAAAAAAATAGTAATGCACATTTTGCGAGGCCAGTACATATTGCAGTCCGGTGTCTCGCGAACTAAAATAATATTTTGTCTTGAAATGCCGACTCGTTAGCCATGCACAGCACCTTGTCCGACGAAATATACAAAGCATTCAAAAAAGACTAGGAAGCACTTTTCGCTCATTGAAACACACCTGCGAACCTGTAACATCACGCGGCATGCGTGTGGTGAATCCTTGAGTGCGACGCCAGCTGGCCGCACTTGGAATATTTACTTCACCGGCGTTGTTAGTTGTCCGGCGATGATTCAATGTTCTCGAAAAAAAAAAAAAAACTAGTGTCTTAGACTACTTTCACAAAAGCTAAGGCAATTTTCTCACGACGCCTCATGCTTGAAACATAGTTCTTGACACGTGGAAGGCGTGCTCAGGTGCGCCACTTTTATTCGTTCGTTGTACGTGTGTGATTAGAGTGTTCAAAACTGGTATGAACGAAGTAATGCGAGTTTTAGGGACGTATGCAGAAGGAGTGGGAGGGATTGGAGCACACCGGCCTCTGTCAGTTCTCTAGAATGATGCATAGAACAGAGCCGGCCACCACCACAACTGTAGAGGTAGTACAAATTGCGACATAAGTCGATGTCACATCATGCTGCCATGTGCAGAGTGATTCCGCAACACTCGGTCAGCGAAGTCCCACAGGAGGGTCCGCAAACCGAGCTTCACATTAAAGTGACGTCACAAACCTCTACCCTGACAGAAACAGGCGCTATGAATGACGGTAAAGAGTGCTGTAGGAAACATCTGCAAGAGTAGGACCTAAGTTGAGCCAGCCAAATAATTTTGATGTGTTTGCTTGAGCATGAAACTGCCATCGCTTAATACTTCTAGTCAGCTTAAACACTTGTTATAGGTGATTTTCGTGCTAATAATACTGCAATGCTTCATAATCTGCAAATGCAGTTTGAGATGCCGAAAGGCAGAGCCGAATGAAATGAAACGTTTGCCTGTGCTTTGCACTGTGTAACAAGGTAACCTGAAGAACAGTGAGTGACCAGTAATTGGAAACGTGTCTGGCTTTGAAAACAAACAAACAAATTGTCTTAGTTTTCTCTCTGCTTAAATTTGACTGCGCAGAAGGACAGGACGAGAGCATGGCAGTCATAAGAAAGGCCTTCGAAGAGAGCTCCATGGACCAACGTAAGCTCACACCTGTGCAACTTAGTGGATGGCACGCAGTGGACATTTGTGTATAGCCGACGAAGTCGGTGGCTAGCTACAGTGTAAAGGCGACGGTAACGCGTAAATCCTAGCATTCTTTGAGATTTTCATGAGAAAATAAATGTGCAAATACCACGAACTGTGGGAATCGACCTCATGAGAAGCATTTTGCAGGTACCTAAATATCTAGCATTTTTTTCGTCTTCCGCAAAGCAACACCAGGTGAACCAACGTTTTCGTGTAAATCGAGTAGTTGTGTGCGGTGGGTCGAGAGCGTACGTGCCCGTAACGACAGCAGCACGGTGACCACCACGTTGAAGACGATCGTATGGCGGCAATGGCATTATTTCTCCACCGGTTGTTCGACGCGAGCTTGCAACATGTCAGTCGTTGGTTTCTACAAAGGTAGTGGATGAGCTTAAGCGAGGGAAAACGCATATACTGACGTCATCAACGACCACGTGTTGTGCAGTCGTGACGACGGCATTTGTACTGTGGTGAAGAAATCTTAAAGTATTATTAACTTGGGTGGTCACGAAGCTGGTGCAGCAGCGCACAATTTCTACGTAGCGTGCCTCGAGGAAAGTACTGAGGAAAGTGGGACGGTCCCGGAGATGGTGCACTGTGACACGGCGCCTCAGAGCGCGCGAGCTGTCACAAGAAAAGAACACGAGGAAGTGGCACGGGGCGCAGGCGTCGAGTGTTTCAAAAAGCTGGCTGACTTTGGAACGGGAGAAATACGTATTCGTATTGCATTCCAGTATGCGATGACAAGCAGACAATAATAAAAAAAAAGCAATCGTGGCCGAATGATTAAAGCACCGAGCTGCTGTGCTCGACGGCAGATGTTTGATTCTACCGTCATTGACACAATATTTTCTTTTTGGTAATGCGAGACAGGAACCTACCTAGCTACCCACTTGCCTACCTGTCGCAAAGTGCCAAGAATGAGGCAAAGTATGCATCGCATTAAAAGTTGGAAGGCGATTGAACCTCTTGTTGAATCCAACGACAGACAATGCGTTCCTGGACGAACAGGGGGCTTGATTGGGGTGTATGATTCATATAATTTATTTAGTGCCACGCGGAAGCGACAAAGTTGGATCGACCTCAACTGAGGTTGAATCGCCGTCGAGCTCTGAATCCCAAATTGTCTTCCTCGTCGCAAACATTATAAACATTGTCATCATCGTCATCATTTTTGTCATTCAGCGCGGCTCTCAGAATAAATTCTTAGATTTATATTCGTCATCATCACTATCATCAGACATCATTATCAGTTCTGTCACATATTTATGTCGCACAATATTCAGGATCGGCCCACGAAAGCCGCAAGAACAGACGTTAGAAACAGGTATATGTCATACGGAAAAGTGGAGTTAACTCGCCAAGTTAAGTCATTGTCTTAGAAATCAGACTGTAATCTTCTGCCGTTTGCGTTAGCCATGCCTATTCTGGCTTAATTGAATACTTGTTCTCCTTGTATACCTGCGGAATTCCGCGCTCGAGTACGTAAGCGTCTGCATGCTTATATTCTCACATTGGATCCAGGTACACACGAATTCGCTTGTTCGAAAACGCGGACTACAGAATTTACAGTGACCACGTGTTAGTGTTTTCAACGTTTTACTCAACCTCATTGTAAACTTGTGCGATTCTCTTTCTAGAAGATGCACCGATGAAGCCCTCGGGCAAGTACACGTCGTAATGCGACGCCTTTTCCTTACTATTTTGCTGAATTTTGGTTATTGCTTTGTATCTTCCCATGTAAAAAAAATTGCAAAATGGTGATAAGACTTCTTTTGCTCGTAGATGGCATTGCTGTAGCACTGCCATAGAGTTTCCTATTAAAATTATTAGAATAAATGCTGGCGCCGCGATGGTTCAGATGTCACGGGGAATAACAAGTACAGTGCATGGATTTGTCCAGTCGTCGTGGTTGCGGCTACAGATGCTCTTGTGGCGTTGTAACTGTGTAAATTTTCAAAAAATCGAATAATTCGATGCGCACGAAGGCGATAGGCCTCTGACTACACGAAAAAAAAAAAAGAGTGTTTGCAAATTGTTGCAATTTCAACGCAATATGTTGCGAGTCATTAACTCAGTAGAATCACGAATTCGTTGGAAGCCAACAAAGCGGACGAAGCGAAGCAAAATCCACGTACTAACAATTCTTTCCATGCCGGCTTCTTCGTGGTAGTTGCGGCTCCCGTAGACACTAGCGCCACTTTTCGCTCCAGAAATCTTGGAAAATATGGCATATGGCTATGTAACGTCATCAAGTTTGGACATTGCAAACAGACACACGCAACGGGTAGAAACCGCGATGACAATCGTATCTGCAAAGTATCAGTCTTATGGCGACTAAACAGCAGAAATTTCAGACATAAATCCTTGCGGAGCCTGGCAGCCTTGGTTACAACCAGAGAGTCAAGGTCACATGCAAGAATGCATCTACGTAAACGCGCTGTTTGCAGCATCACCGTTTTCGGCACGTGACTACGATGAATCGTTCAATGGAGAACGCGCAATATCGTCACAGGGAACGTGCCGCGCCGCAGGAAGAGGTAGAATAAAAAGAAGAAAGTAATGAATAAAACGTTCCCTGCCATTCCACTCTAAGAAGGTGGATAACCAGCGAGGCTGTGTATGTGGGCCCCTTGGTGGCGAACTGTCCATCGCCGTGCGTCAAACGCCGTATGCACATAAATGGAAGGCGAGGCGCGACTAGTCGCTCCTTCACGACGTTGAGCCTCGCGAGATGATGAAGCACTAGGGGTTATGCATACTCATGTATTGTTGCAAAACGCGGCACGACACCTTTTACTAATTAACGAATCCAGGCACGTAGAGCAGACACGGACCTCGCCACACTCCGAGAGCACGCATTGCTTCACTGTAGCCAAGGCGATCGTGCGTTGGTCGACGTCCCGCAGTGCAGTAATGGCTGTGAGGTCACTCGAAAACCACGAGCGGTCACACGCAACCCAGGCCATGCAAAATTGGTTCCCCACAAACTCCCTCTGAAAGCTGGCCGTTACTCCGGTGAGACGTTGTAAGTCTGCAGGATCGGGGCCGCATGGACGGTTCGCATTTCTTTCCTCCTCGCGGTCCTGGCTGGCTGCACGCTTACGGGACTACCACTACGGGAGAGCAGAAGCAAAGGAAAGGAGGTACGCGAGCGTTTGGAACGCCGACGAAAAGAGCAGGCCGACAAAGACCGCAGCCATGGCCTCGTTGTTGAGTATCTGCTTCCGCTGCTGGGGACCGTGGGTTCAAAACCACGCTGCCGCCGGGTACCCACTAATTATTCAAATGGGCACAGATGACCTCCGGCCTGACACTCGGCCTTCTTCAGGGGTGAATCGCCCGGGAAAAGGAGCGCGCGCCATGCAAATCCCGCCGAACCCTGTGGGCACAAGCAAACCCTGACACCAGGAGGAGCGATGACTCTGCACCATGAAAGAGGCCCAAGTGGAAAAGGAGCTGGTGCTGACAAATTTCAACTGGAAGAAAGCGGAAGTGAAAATTCCTAAGCGCACAGCCACGGGGTTAGACGAGGTTCCCGTGATTCTAATTAATGAACTAGGACCAAAAAGTAAGGAAGCATTGGCGAAAGCAGTGGAAACTTTAAAAGATAGACAAATACCAGACAGTTGGCGACAAAGTAGACTGAATTTAATTTATAAAGGTAAGGGGGAGAAAGATAGAATACACTCGTATAGACCGTTGACCATTACATCGGTAATATACAGGGTAGCAATGCAGGCAATCGAATTAAAGCTTGAAGCATGGGCAGAGAATAATGGCATTTTGGGAGAACTTCAGGATCAGTTCAGAATAGGTAGGCGTTTAGATGATAACTTATTTGTTCTTATTCAGTGTATTGAAATACCAAAAGTAGAAAGCAGACCGTTATATGTGGCCTTTTTAGACATTACTGGAGCCTATGACAACGTAGACCGCAACATTTTGTGGGATATTCTGGAATGGGAAGGCTTGGGTCACGATTGTCTACAGCTTTTGAGTGAGATTTACATAGAAAATACCGTTTGCGTTGAATGGGAAGGGATGAGGAGCGAGGAGAAAGTTCATATCAACAAGGGACTAAGGCAGGGGTGCCCTTTATCCCCGCTGCTGTTTATGATGTACATAGTGAGGATGGAGAGGGCGCTAGAAGGAAGTAACATCTGGTTTAATCTCTCATGCAAACAGGCAGGTACAGTAGTAGAGGAGCAGCTCCCAGGTTTATTTTGTGCGCACCACATTGTGTTGCTAGCTAACAAGCAAAGTGATTTGCAACGTCTGGCTAATATCTGTGTACAGGAAAGCAACAATTTATAGTTTGAAATTTAGTGTTAGAAAATCAGGTGTTATGGTATTCAATGAAAACACTGAACAGACAGTGGCGATACAGGGCCAGGAAATACCTCGGGTAACAGAATACAACCGTCTTGGTATATGGATGAACGAAGGCAATCAATATATGGAAACACTGGAAAAAACAATAACAGTGAAGGGGAAGAGAAATGCAGCCATAATGAAGCACAGAGCGCTATGGGGATACAACAGGTACGAGGTCCTCCGAGGTATGTGGAAAGGTGTACTGGTTCCAGGACTTACTTTTGGAAATGCGGTTGTTTGCTTTAAATCAGGGGTACAATCAGGACTCGTCGGGAACCAAAGATCAGTGGGTTGGGCGCTCACGGGAAGACTACTAATGAAGCTGTGCAGGGTGATATGGGCAGAATAATCCATCCATCCATCCATCCATCCATCCATCCATCCATCCATCCATCCATCCATCCATCCATCCATCCATCCATCCATCCATCCATCCATTCCATTTCATCCCGTCCGTCCGTCCGTCCGTCCGTCCGTCCGTCCGTCCGTCCGTCCGTCCGTCCGTCCGTCCATCCATCCATCCATCCATCCATCCATCCATCCATCCATCCATCCATCCATCCATCCATCCATCCATCCATCCATCCATGCGCTCCAACGACGGCACAAACCACTCCCAGTGTAAAGACCTGCAAGCTCAACGAACGAATGAAAGAACGTAGACATGGCCGACGCGTGTCAAAGCGCAATATCTGTTCTTATCAGCTTAATATCTGATGCCGGTTGTATTTGGACCGCAGATATTAAAGCTATTTTGCAAGTTGGCTTAAAGCCTGCTTTACCTCCGCCTCAGGATGGCTCGGTATTGCATTCTCTACGTGTTCGGCCCACGTATGGAGCTAAATTCTCGATCTACACCGCTCGATAGATGCACACATTTTTTGTCCAGAACCTAGTCATATACAGCTTCACTGTTAAAAAGCAGAACACCTGACGTAAACGTACGGCGGCCGCATTTCGATGGGGGCGAAATGCGAAAACACCCGTGTACTTAGATTTAGGTGCACGTTGAAGAACCCCAGGTGGTCGAAATTTCCGGAGTCCTCCACTACGGCGTGCCTCATAATCAGAAAGTGGTTTTGGCACGTAAAACTCCATAACTTAAGCTGACGTAAACGTGACGCGGCCCCTCGGCTCCGGTATTGGATAAGGTGTCGCTTGCGGACGTTAGTCGGGACTGAAAGAGTGTCAACGTTGGCATTGAAACTCACCTCCTGACAGCACATAAATGTGCCCGTAAATTTCTCGTATCTCATCTAATAATGAACCAATCTGCAAAAGTTTTCCCGAAAATCGCTCCTCGAACGGGGCCATATAATGTTCAATGTGTAATCAAACTTTGCGGTGGCACCTGGTGACGACGGGCCCCTTTACAGCCCTTTTTGGTGTCCCTTATAGACCACCAATCTTCTACACAATTAAAGTGACCTACTAATTTTCCTTTCTTTGTTTTTGTTTTTTTTTTGCGATGCGGCATATGCAGCGTCGTCCAGCGTCAACTTACTGTGCCGGTTCTCCGTGCGGTACCGCCTGGGCATCTACCCGTACGGCGTGTGTACGCATTTCATCTATGCCAGCGTACCCAACAGAGCAAGGCTAGATGACGAGGATGTGCTCTACAGCTACGACAAGGGTAAAACACTCGAGAAACGCGCGTTATTTTTTTCCCCTCGCTGCACCAATTCTAAGGAAACAGTGACAGCTTTAGATATAGGATGATTTTAAAAGTACATCCTTGTATAACTAAGAGTGACGAGCAAACAGTTCGATTTGTCCTTCACGTTGCACTTAATTATTTGCTTGAACGCGTGGCGCACATGCAGCTAACACTAGTGAAACTGCGTCGCGCATATCTCTCACGGATTGGTGATCTTGAATTGTTTGAAGTTGTTGGTACTTTCTCTTTCTATTGTATGCAGCTTATGTGCCTAAAATTAAATTCGGAAATACTGTCTTTTGGTATAAAATTTGCTAGAGAGGACTCTGGCACTGCGATAGTTGAGCCAGGATGGGAAGGATTCTCAATACATAGATCCTTGACGTTGATTATATTGCGCTTTATCGTGGTAAATTTTCAAGCACTGATAGCTTTATAAACGCAGCAAGGCAAGTATTCTGGGCACGCATGCTTGCAAATTGCGAGACTGATATCGCACAATGTGGTTGAAGATGACCAATTTAGAAAACGACATAGAGACGTTTAAAGCCACTTGGACAAAGTTTGGGCAGAGCCTTGTACTGCCCGCTACTGTCGCCGAGGGGTACTATGCTTGGGCGCTACCCCAGACATCATCGAATTCCGCCATACTGTCGACTTCGCCATCTTGTCAGCTCTGATTGGCCCGGAGGTCTGCTACGGCCTCACTGATTGCCTCGAAACGTCGCCATTACCGTATTCGACGATATGGCGGGATTCGACGACGTCCAGAGTACTTTTCTGACTGAACCGCCACACTTAATTGAAGCTCCCGTAGACGCTGGCGCCAGAGTTTACGGTTTATGAATGACTGCGGTTGTTAAAACCCACAACTCTGTGTAAGCCGCACGATGCAGTCGGAGGGAAAAATAACTAGCAACAAGGTGGCGAGATGCGCTAGTTGGTCGATGTTCATTGCGAGTAACTTGTTTAAGGCGCCAAATTGGACACACGCAGAAAGCGTTAAGAAACCACTCTATCCTGTCGTCTTTCTTTCTTTCTTTGTTTCTTAGCGGTCTTTTGTGTATCAGCTGCGGGTCTTCAAGAGTAAAGAAAGCACTCAGAGCCAACAATTCTTGTGTCCCCGCGCTTGTCGCCGGTGCAGACGCGTTCAAGAAGTTCCTGCACGTGCGTGAGCTGGCCCCCGAGGCCCGACTCTTGTTCTCGGTGGAGTTGGCGGCCATGTTGGACACTGGTTGGCCCGCGCAGCGGCTCGCCTCCAAAGCCCGCGTCTGGCTCGGCCGCAGCGGCGTCGACGGACTACACCTGGCCGGACTCGACCTTCTGCCTAGGAACATGCCGAACATCACCGGCATCGTCACGGTGATGTTGGCGTGATGCTCGTCGTGATGCTCGTGATGTGCTGTTGGTGCAGCGGTCCTGAGTTTTACGCAGAAGCTGTTAGTAGACGAACTAGTTGCAACAACAAAATTTTCGATGGCGAAAAGAAATGCAATACAAAAGCTTCCGTGCAAACTTTTTTGTTTTTATTTTTTATTTTTTTGATTAAGGAGGGTTGCGAAAAGCCAGCAAGAATAGCCGTTTTTGGATACCGAAACTAGAGAGCGCCTTCCGGCAAGCGCTATTGCTGCTCGCCGGAAGTGACACGATACCTGGGCGTGAACCTCAAGGTAGGAAAAAATTCTCGGAGGGTACGATAACCACGAGGTGGGCGCGTCGTCTGCTCAGGTGTGTTTCGCGGGCTACCCTGATATTAAATTCATACAATTACCATTCTTACGGCTTTGCGGCGGTGACAAAGGCATTCGGTGACGTGGTTGGTATGAAATGTCAATCAAAGACCCTTCAACGCCGCTTGCGTCGGAACCCTGATGCGGTCGCGACAATGCGGCATCGGTGGGTGAGTGAGTGAGTGAGTGAGTGGGTGAGTTCGTAGAAACTTTAATTGACAGAGGGAATTTCGAGGCGGCGTTGTTAAGCAGCCGTGATGCTTCGGACCTTGGCGGCTTCTTCAGCTCGTGCAATGACCCCTTTTTGTACAACAGTGTCTTAGCTGAGCAACATGGCCTCCCATGGCTCAGGAGTGTTTACTTTCTTCTGTGCTTCTTGGGTCATGCCCGAATGATATTTAATACATTTGATGGTTCTTTGCATTTAACATTTGACATTTAACATTTAACATTTAACTTTGCTTTACTGTATTGATTTGAATAAATGTTGCGTAGTAGTGACGGACTAGGAAAAGAGAACGTGTAGCCGTACGCCAGCGTCGGTGACGGGCTATCACTAAAAAAGCTTGCAACAAAGGCGGATACCAGACCATCGGCATGTGCAGGCAGGCGTTGGCATCGGTAAAGCCGGTGTCATGTGTCGGATGTAACAGATGTAGCGGTTATAGTGAAGCGTTTGGCAATTCCTGAATAGCTTTCGGGCAGTAAAGTCGCTTAAATAGCTTCACTGTCCTGGATTGATAATTTGTTCGGATTGGCAAACAGGACGTACCCGCCCGAACTTCAAAGGGCAGTGCATTCTATAGACGAGGACACTCAACTATGGGCCGTCCAGCAGGTCCGGTGTGCGCTCGAAAAGCACAAGCCTCACGACCCACCACAAGTGGGCCGAACTAGGGTAGTGCAGAGTACGGCATAACCCCGGGTCGACGCTTCACCAGCGTCACGACGCGCTAAACCATCGGTTGCCGGCATCTAAAAATAAGTTTTTCCTATCCTATCCTATGCACAAAGTTTAAATCTTCACCTTAACAATTTAAGATATGTAACCTTGCGCTCATTTTTATTCTGTACTTGCTCAATTTTAACAGCAAGATCGCAATTCATGATCCGGATCGTTCTGTATAACACATGTCGCTGTTGCTTGTTGGGTTTTAGAAAAGAAACAGAAAAAGCGAAGTTGCCTTTACCCGCACCCCTTGTAGTGAGGGCAGCTATGACATTGTCTTGTCACTCCTTGCGACTACAGCACAACAAGCATAACCTCTAAGCTTATATTCAATGCAATGCCGTGGGTTGCGATTAAAAAAACAATATCAGGTTTTGCCTGCCAAAACCACGATCTGATTATAAGGCATGTCGCAGTGGCCGACTCCGAAAATTTGGACGAGCTGGAGTTCTTTAACTTGCACCTATATCTAAGTACGCTGGCGTTTTAGCATTTCGCCCCCATCGAAATGCGGCCGCCGTGGCCGGGATTCGACTCCCCGACCTCGTGCTTAGCAGCCCAACACCATAGCCACTAAGCAACCACGGCGGGTGTGGTATGAGATGTGGATGCAAAGAGTGTTGTAGACGATCGTGGATTCGCATTTATTTTTCATCACAAACTATGCAGGTATCACAATCAAGTGTTACATTGAAGAATCTGAACAATAATATACTACCTTGACGCGAAATTGGGGCAACAACAAAGGAGCGATAAGTGCAACTTATATTTAAAATGTTATGAAGTAAAAGACGCAGGTCACTGTACACTCAGTTTCATACATACATACATAGTTAGAGACTTCTGTTACGGATCGCATTCTGAACCGAAAGAATGGTGCGTCACATGGGAAAGGAAGACTTAAGTATGTGTGATCTAATTCGATGCAACATTGGCTGTGTTCTAATACTCGTCGTAGCATGCAAAATAGATATCTAAGAGGCTATCTGATTAGTGTAGAAGCTTGGCGGAGGTGGTCGCAGTTCATAACGGCAGTATGGCATAGCACGCGAATGTAGGAAAAAAGGACAGAGAAAGCGCTCTCTTTACTCTTCCCTGTCCTTTTTCTTACACTCGCGCACTGTAAAAAATTTTGCACCCGCTAAGGGTGCTTCTTATCGCCGTTAGGGCCTTATAAAAATTTATGGACGACCACAGCGGAGCTCTAGCTAGACGTGCGATGACAAAAGGCGTAATTGAAAACTATATAATCATTCTGAGAGCGTTGGGCGCGCAGAGATATCCGACAGGAGAGTTTCATATCTATCCCTGTGAAACTGTCTTGTCGGACATTTCTGTGCGCCCAAGGCTGCCAGAATGATTATGTAGTTTTCAACTACGTGTTTTTTCATGACACGTCTAGTCTATAATTTTTTAAGGCCCTAAAGGCAAGGGTGTTACCAGTCCGACAAGAAACACTCTTTAGGGTGTAAACATTTTCACAGCGTACGCAGTACCGCCGTTATGATCATCCTATGTGTCGTTCCAGTTCTGACGAAGCTTGGCAAGTCAAAACAAGATTCACGCTACTTTTACTGTCCAAATAAAATGGCGGCTGAGCAAGATGGCTATTTATAGCGTAAGTGTGTCAAGGGGACCAGCAAGTTGCTATAGCGTCTGGTGCACTTTCTTCTACTCAACTATACCTTGTGGTTGGCGCATGACGGCCTTAGTTGCTTATGCGCCATTAAACTCAACAAACCCAACTCTTCCACCCAACAGGCTCTGCGTAAATCGTTCAAGAGGCAGTACCTGCTTTCCATCGGCATCGACCGCACGCAGAGGGCGGTGGAGAAAGGCCTGCTCAAGATCCTCAAGTACGGTTTCACTAATGGCGTCGTCGCCAACCGGTGCCCTCTGCTGGCAAAAGACGATTTCGCATTTTCTTCTTTGTTTGCGTGCGTTTGTTGCCAGCACCACGCATATTTAAAAATGGGGGACAAGAATTTCGCGGAAGCTACTATGTCCGGCCGTATAGAAGAGTGCAGAAGAACGCTGACGCAAGGGACTGCAGATTGCGGGGTGCGAGCTAGGTACTCAAACTGCGCTGTGGTTTATGGGAGACCCCATCGCGGAAGGCCTTTCATTAATGTTGACGTCTTGGGGCTGTTTAAGGGGACCCCAAAGACTCAATAAGTCGAGCTGTATTGGTAAATTACCGTTCTGTAATGCGAAAAGAAGCCATCGCGATAGGAGGATTTATAAGGCCACAAAAGACGCGGGAACGAAAGTTTGGTGTGTACCAAACGGTGCTTTAGTTCAAGCTCCCACACCAGCCCACAGCGACGTCATAGATAGTAGCCACGCCCGGTAGAGGACAGTTACATGGTTTTTCTATATGAAAAAAAAGGACTACATTGCGTTCTAAAGGAACCAAATACTGAACTTTGTAGGTTCTGATAAATTTTACTATGCCGCAATGGCTCAAATAGTGCGAAACAGTTTTAAATAACCTACGTCGCACTGACACAGTGGCGCAGGGCGATTAGGCACAATAT
The DNA here is from genome assembly GCF_023375885.2 of Dermacentor andersoni. Lineage (NCBI taxonomy): Eukaryota > Metazoa > Arthropoda > Arachnida > Ixodida > Ixodidae > Dermacentor > Dermacentor andersoni. The sequence continues at coordinate 50,539,573 of NC_092824.1, forward strand.
TCAAGGAATGGAAAGTTTGACTCTGTTTTCTCTTCTAGTAATCAGTGTCTTGCCGCCAAATTCACGTATTCGCTCAAAGTAGGGTTTCGAGCGAATACTTCATCAGTCTAAACTGACTTGGCTTTTGTGTTTAGTGTCGCGTTAACGTGCGCGCGATTCGAAGTACTCAAAAATTTTTTTGCGCTGCACCTGCACCCCACAAAAATGCAACCGCCACGGCCGGGGATCGAACACTCGACCTCGTGTCAGCAGCAGGACAAATCTACTTGACCACCACGCGATGAACGTAATCAACACCCACTTTGTTTTTCAATATATAGCCGTTACTCGTGACTTGCGAAATCGAACCTGGACAAGTTAACACGTAACAAGTAGCGTCACCGCTGAACATTTATTTATTCTCATTGAATAATTTTATGCGCGACGTGTGCTTTTAAGCCACTATGACCTCTTGAAACCAATTCGCGTGTTTAGTTTCACGTGGTTTGAGATGGAAGGGAGGTGGTGGGAAGGGGGGAGCCCTGAGCAAGCCGTTAGGTAGAGTTTGGTTCTGTGTTTGCCCAGTGCTGCTGACGTTATTAGAGCACGTTAATTTGTTTGCGCTGTTCTTAATTCTATGCTTTGTCGCGTAAGTGTACGAGCCAAACACGAGGAGTTGCGAGAGGTAGAGCTACTGAACACGGACGGCTGATGAAATATTATTGCCACTCATTCTTAGCGGCACCTTGATCATCACGCAAGCGAAATTGAGTGTTTAACGTAAAAAAAGGTTGTGTTACAATAATCTTTCTTTATTGTATTGCTCGATTTGTCACAGGTCGGAAGTTTGAAAAGGATTGAAAGAAGATGTAGTAGAACTTCCGAAAGCCGAAATTCGTACTATTTTTTCAGTTTACACAGGAGGAAGAACGTGCCTTCATTTAGCAATTTTTTAAAATTTTTTTTTACGGTGCAGAGGTGCATAGCTCGAACTCGAATTTTAATAAGGACAAAGTGTACTTCGAGAACAAAATCTCCCGAGAATTTTTCGCGCAGCGCAAATTATGTCACCTCAAGACGCACGGTGAAGAAATAAATGCTCGAAAATTCGCCTTTCGTAAACATTTGTAACACTCATCCGTGACGCGAAAGCCTGATAAATGCATACCTTACGAATGAGAGAATGTAGAGGAATGAGAGGCTTACGTCCCCCTAAGGTGTACAAAAGCACTGAGGTACCGGTTATATTTGCGACCCTTTAACCGGCACCTTAATAGGCCTACAGTGTAGAAAACAAGACTAAGCTACTGAAGCTTGATGCAATTTCAAACAATACAGAATACGAGAGTATGAACGAGAACGAGGACAAGTGCTCACGTGCGTTCATCTCGTCGTCGTCTCGTTTCTCATCTCATCTCGTCTCGACGATAGGATAGGAATAAATTTTATTTGTCCAACGTTTATTGATGTTGGTGGCCGGTGCTAGGCTGCCAGGGGTCCATCGCCCGAGGAAAATCTTGCAAGATCCTCGGCAACGGCCCTGGCCCGCTGGACGGCCCACTCCTGGTCTTCGGGTGCCTCGCTGAGGAGGGCGGCTGGCCATCTCTCAGCGAGGCGCCCCGCTTCAGAGGGTCCTGCTGTTGTCTTCCCCCTTCCTCCTTGTCCTTCTTCCTCATGGTGTTGGCATTCCCCAAAGCACATGGGCCATATCGGCCCGTTCGTGCTCGCACCACGTTCGTCTCGACGAGATGAGATGAAATTTCGCTTGGCTAGGGGTAGCAACTTAAACCTAGAGAGAAACTAGTTAGCAAGATACTCCTGGTAGGCATCCCTTGGTCATTCACCGGTTTGATGACGCTGACATGTCCTTCGAACTTCAAACAAGCATTGCTAAGAAAATTGCGTACGCCTCCGCAACATTTAGCAACTTATAAAGAAAAAAATACAGTGAAATTAACAACCAAAAGTATGTATATGCAAACTTAAGCTAACAGCAAGTTTTTAAGGATTCCTTGGAGTATACCACAGCAACTTGTGTTAGTTGGATTACATTCATAAGTAACGCAGAGCGCGAAAAAACACGGGAGCAAAATAGATCCTGTCACCTTTCTTGTCCCCGCCATTATTGATCTTCTTGCTCCTACAATAGCCATGTGTGTACACTCGCTCTGTCTAATAAACACTCCGGACTCAGTTACAGAACTGACACAGACTCGCGAAGCAATTTGCATCCAAGTGGAGAATTCGGCGTAGCAACAGACGAAAACGTAGCGCATATAGAGAACGCACCAGAAACGCTATCAACTTGCAGTTTATTTCCGGAACATTGGTCGATATAAATAAAGATCCACTTTTATATATGTGCAGTCAACAGCAAAAGTTTGCGGGATGCGCGAGCGCGTGGCAAAGCGACCCTCCTCCCCTTCTAGCGGTGAACCCCTGGTGTCGAGACCGACGCCTGCACGCATGCGCGTCCCCCCGAGACTGCAAGGGTGCATGTTTCCGCGCTTACCCTTTGCGTGACGGCGGTATCCAAATGTAGCCGCGAGGTAGCCCTCTTGCGATATGCGGCGTGGCGGCTTTCACGGGCAGAACTTCGTTTATACAACGGATATCAATTGTCCATTTTCGTCTTGCCGGTCTCCTTCTACAGAGCGCGTTTTCCGCCACGCTCTTCTGCGGTAGAACGCACCGTTCGTAAAAAGAAACAACGAAGATTGGCCACGAGCAGGTGCAGCCCAGAAAAAAATATGACTCGTTGTGTTCGCCACCGGGATGGCCCTATGCGTCTGCGCTCGCTTCTCGACAAAAAGCAGCCGCAGTAGCGCCCGCAAGTTCACGCTTCTAAACACGTTTCACACAGTTTCGCCCGTCGAAGACGCCACAGCGCATATCGCAAGAGGGCCACCTCGCGGCTACATTCGAATATCGCCGGCGCGTAAGGAGGAAGCGCGGAAACGTGCACGCTTGCAGTGTGGGAGGGACGCGCATGCGTACAGGCGTCGGTCTCGACACCAGGGGTTCACCGCTGGAAGGGGAGGAGGGTCGCTTTGCCACGCGCTCGCGCATCCCGCAAACTTTTGCTGTAGACTGTACATATGTAAAAAAAAAAAAGGTTGCGAACAAAAGATAAAACGTATCTCTGAAGAGGGCCAGAACGAACTGACACAAAATGCCAAGACCTGAATGTCGAGGTTTCATCTTTTTCCGATTATATTTATTCACATGCGAGTGCACATGAACATTTTTTTCTGCATGTTAAGCTATGTTTTAGAAATAAACGTTTTGCATATAGTGCTAGTGTTGTGTTGTTTTCCTTTCGTATTTGTCTGTGACAGCGCTAAGCTTTCGACATGACTCACCATCAACTCTTACTGTTAATATTGGATCTTTTTAACGCGCCACCAAATTGCAAAGTTAATAAAAGATGTGCTAGGGAGTACTGTATTGAAGTAGTCATGCATGGCTGTACGCTGACTACTCTCATTAATGCCGTACGGGATCTGATTACGAGTAAATAAATGACTCCTACAGACCACGTAAGGCCTTCAAATTTTACCCTGGCGCAGGATGGTAGACTTTGCGAGCTTTAAAACCTGCCACCTTCGCCACACGGACGACTACACCACACTGACCAATCCGTACAGCAAGTACGACAACAGCACCACCGGCGAGTTCTTGGTACGCCTCCTATTCGACTGTTCTTTTTTAATCTCTTTGTGTTCTTTACTACAGCTGCTTTCATACAGCTCTGGACGCTTTCGTGTACAATCCGATGATTACGCCACAAAACTAGCTTGCATAAACATCTTAGGGCAATTGGAGGAAGCCTGCGTAAATTTATATATATATATATATATATATATATATATGCAGTAGTAGCAGCGGTAAACAATGCGTAATAGGAATAGGCTGTAAGCAATGAGACAGACGATAAGGAATCATTTTGCAACCATGGGCGCTATAACGTAAAACTATTCCAAACATTTTTATTCCAATTTTGCAATCAGGCCATCGCGATTGGTCAAAAACTTTTTTGGACCACCTCCACTTCCCCTGTCTGCCACGCGACGTCACGAAAACCGCGATAGCTCTCCATATGATATGACGTGTACACATTGATTATGCATAATTTGACCGAACAAAATAAAAGTAGTTATTTCTGATTCGACGCCTTTTTTGCTATTAGCCCTCGGCTATTGGGCCAAAAGTTTTCGGGCTGCGCCCACTTCACCTGCCTCTCGGGCGCCGTCACAAAACCGCAAAAACTTACCGCGTCAAAGTGACGCGTACGCGTTAAAGGTGCATTAATATGCCGAACAAAACTGAATTTGCTTCTGAATAGAGGCAGGCTGCCCCGTTCCGAAAGGAATAAAAGATGGCTGCCGCTGATCGCTCCGGCACTGGCTACTCGCCCCTGCCGGAGAGCATGGTTTTATTTGCTTCTAATAAAACATTTTGCGTGGCCATGTAACGTTTTCGTGAACTTTGGGCACGTTTACGATCTCGTTCTGCAAACTCTTCTTTGCTGAGGGTCAGTTTTAGCGTCATTCTTAAGCTTACTTTGCATTCTGCCACGATTGTCGATGAGCCACTTAGGCTAAGTAAGAAAAAGCGGACCAATCGCAGACGCCGGCACCACCCTCTTCATTCGGTTATCTATCTTCAGTGCACCGGCTCGGCCCCATCGAATCCCTCTCCACTTGAGCATGCCCTTCGCCTCTTGTGAGCCAATTAGATAAGACAAGCCGCTCAGTGCAGGCAATGTTATTCGTTTTTCGAGCAAACAAAAGTGACCTCCAATGAACGAGGGGAGCATTTTATTGGTTTGTTCAGACAACCCTGCGGATGACCGCCCGATGCTTGCGTCGGTGGTTACGCAAATTTGACGTCAGGAGATTGGAATAAAAACATATTGGAATAGTTTTACGTTATACGACCCCATGTTTATTAAATGCTATAATCGCCTTGAAGATGAATATTCGACTCACATCAATGCGGTTGGGGGACAGTCGAAGCTAAACAAATTAAAGGGGTCCTGGGACCATTTTATACCCGCTAAGTTCTGCATATACCAACGCCTAGCTTGTGTTATCCCGAGGGAAATGCATTACCAAACTTTACGCAGTCAAAGAAAACTTATCGAACTTAGAAATTAAAAATAAAAGCGGCTGACAGAAATACGCCATACCATTTCACGTATCACTCCCCCGGCAAGCAATTATGATGCTCCCAATGAGAACACGGCTTACACCTGCGGTACCGGAAACTTTCTTCCCATTGTGGCCTTCGCATCTCATGCCAGTCATGCCATCACTGGATATGCTGCTGGCATCAATTAAAGGAACATTCAAACTCATCTGCTCTCTGCATAGTAAATTTTAGAAATAGACATGAGATAATTACCAAGAAATTTACAGAATCAAGTTTGCACACTGTTCACACGCATGCGTGCAACGTGTAAACGCTTATTTTTGCATTATATTTCTCGCGCAGATCGTTGGGCAGCGCAGCTATATTATCACATGCAAACAAAATTAACGCGTATTCCACAAATGTGTGTCCTCTTTGTACCTTTAAAATCTTGCGGCAGAACCCATCTCACAATGAGCGTCGACGGCAATGCGTTAGCATGAATCAATACAGCGACTCAACGTATTGACACCGTCAAAACGAGTTATGTGTGAGGCGTGCACTGTAGCTTGACTTCTCTTTCGCGCGTTCCTAAGAACACTCGGCGCGATCAAGAGCCGACGCCGCCCCGAAGCCTGCACGTGGCCTCCACAATGCACGGGGCGCCACTGCGTGCGAACGCCGACAAACGCGTCATGCTACAACCGGGCTCCTCCCTCTTTCGCGCTTCTTTTTGGACGCGCTGCGCAACCTGGCGGCACTGCCGATAAGTCCGCGCGTGGCCTCCGAGACGAGAGGAGTGATGCGCCGGAGCCACGCGCACGCTGCAGAGTTGTTCCCCCTGCTCACCGCACGCTGAGTGGCACATACTCAGCGGACCCACGGTGGCGAGAGGTTCGTCGAAGAGCGGCACACGCCCAATGCATTTGCGGCGCACCCTTGCTACTGTGTCCGGTTGCCGCCCTCGAGGAACCCTTGTGACGTGGGCTCGATTCCGCTCAGCATAGGAGAAATGTGAGGGATCTCTTTCGTCACTCTAGAGTGGCACGTTCCCGGTGGTACAAACCTATACTTACCCAATGTTGGCGCCAGAGACGTTCACTGAGGAGCGGAACACATCTGCTGGCGCACACCCAGTCGCCCAATTTGGCACAAAGAGCGTCATCGAGCAGCGGTTCCTACCCACTCCCGCGTCGATACAGTGACCCATGTGGGCGTGAAAGAGGTTCGTTGCAGAGTGGCACGTACGTAAACACTGGCAGGTACTCAAAGTGACCGAAGTTGGTCCGATGGTTGGTTTCGATCCTGGTTCCCTGAGCCCAGCAGCGTGACGGGCTAGCCAATCGAACGCGGACTACTCGGTGGCCCAGAGAGGCGGAAAAACTGTCGGGTACAAACATAGAGAGACAGTCCCCGGACTGTGTTCGAAGTACCCTAAGAATGCTAAAGCATTAAAAGCCTGGATAAGTTCACCGGCGGTCTATTCTACAAGATGACCATTTTTAGGTTTTCCGGAATTAAAAAGAAATTGCAGATAACAGTTGCAGATAACATAATTCTAGTGCTTGAGCTGGATTATATAGAGAGGCGGACATTACTTGCATGAGAAATCGAAATACATACTGAACTAATTAACTTCTGAAATAATTATTTTAAGGTAAGTACTGTAATTTGCGAATTATAGCCGGTGAGTATGCAAGGCGTGTCCACTTGGAATGAATTTCCAGGATGACACAAGTTTCCAAATACGCGCCATCAAGCTTGCGGTAAAATTTGACTGTTGTTCCACTTACTTTTTTTCAGCAATACGCTGTTTTATGCATTGAAGCAGAAACGTAACTGGAGCGCCCACGTATTTCGTCCCACACTTTCGAAAACAATATCTCGAAACTGGTGCCGTCCTTGAGATTCTCTTCAAGTGGATAGGTCTCGCAGATTCACCGTCTACAATTCGTAAATTGCAGTATGTTCAGTACATTAAATAATTAAAAAACGTATTTATTGAGTTTTCTTAATTGAATACTTGTTTCGGTTTATTGTGCTAGTAATGTCCGCTTCTTAATATAACCCAGCTCGAGGACAAGCATTATGCCATCTGTTAGAGGCAATCTTTAAGAACACCGGAAAGGTCTTAAACAAACACACCGCATAGTAAAATAATGTGCACCAAGGGGAAGGGAAACGCGATGAAGGACGGCCGAGGATTCAGTGGTTGTGAAGAAAGGAGAAAAATTCGCAGGCATAGGACCTGTCACTTGACGCTATACACAAGGTTCGGTCCGGGAGAGGCCCTCGCATCGCGCTGGACACAAACCCCAAATTATGATGAAGACGCTGCTATAAAGGCATGTCGCGCATTCATCGCGTCCACGTCGCGTGTAAGACCGGCAATTCTTTCGCTTCCGTTTTTTTTCTTCCCTTACTTTCGTCGTGTGCGCAGGGCAAGGAAGTGGACAAACTGGCCAAGCTGGCGGCGCGGACGACGCCAAAGTCCCGCCTCTGCTTCACCCTCGACCTGGGTGGCAACCAGTTCCTGCTTCGGGACCCCGAACATCACGGACTCGGAGCCCCGGCGAAGCACATCAGGGACGCTTCCTATGCCGAGGCACGTGCATGCCGTGGCCAATACTGAGAAAAAAAAAGAAAGTTAGTTGGGCGCGAGTGCGCGCGCAAAGAAGAAAGAATACGCTAGACAGGGCGTTAACGTCGCAAACAGCATTTTTACTCCTGGAAACAGTGAAGGTATAGAATTCAATGACAACACGGGAAGCGAACGCTTGCGCCACCTATGAAGAAATTTGACTCCCTTTATCGCTCAAGATAACACACGAGGGGTACTCACACAATCAGAATAAGATCTTAAAAGCAGATGGGCGTCGACAATTTCGCCTGTGAGGTTGTCGAGGTCCTTACTGGTATACATGAATTAGAGGACAGCTAGCAACTACGGGTGTGCGAATATTCAAATCTTTTGAATAACCAATTTAATAGCCACTATTCGTAAGCGCGAATGTTTTTCGAGCACTTTTAGAATATTTTAGAACGTCACTGCGCCCAATGAAGCACACAGTTGGAGCAAAGTTAAGGTAATTTTTCACCCCTACGGGCATAGTATAGACACAAAACATAGAACGTGCGTAGTGGAACAGCCTACGTCACTTAGGTAGCCATAGTTTACTGGAAGCGATCATTAGCACTCTCTGAAGAGTCTGTGCATGGGAAGAAACTACTTGCTTGCTCCTAATGCTCCATTTGTGATTGTAATAAATAACGCTTCATAACGTATTATGCAATGACAGAAACTTGCTACTTTAAAGATTACTGGAATGTGAACATTGTTTGATGTTAATAGTGCGAATGGCTGCCCATCATTCGAAAACAATTCGAAAAGTATTACAAGGAAAAGGCCGCGGACATCGCAACTGAATGGGCAGACACCTGAATATTCCTGCGGCCGCGGCAAGGGGTGGGAGGGAGGGAGAGAGAGAGAGAGAGAGAGAGAGAGAGAGAGAGAGAGAGAGGTAATCTAGCATTCTGTAAACGCAGTACGTTTAGGAATAAGCTAAAATTCTTTATTATCATTTGCGGAAACCCTGCTCACAGGCGACTAAAGCATGTGAAGCTGTGTTGGTGATGGCGTCTTGTGGCGCTAAGTTTAACCAGAGTACACGGCAAGTCTTGAAATGACCGACAGTATTAGCCGCCAGTGTAAATAGTTGTCAGCACAAATGATAATTGTTAGAGACATATTTCGTATCAGCGGCACCGGCTCGTGGGTAATTATTGTATACGTTGTATATAGCATTGCATGGCTTTAAACTGTCGCATCGTCGTCTGTCAAGTAACGAGTTATACACCGCTGCATACGCGGCGTTTAACACAGTTTTTATTTAACTCACGGGAGAAATTTAATTATGATAACCATAGCACTCGCAGTGTGCCACAACCGGAGCTCTCCAGTATATCGATAGATCCTAGTTCCGGCAAATAAACAATTTCACTTCCTACTGTAGCATGCTTTGGTGGCGCGCTGTTTGCCTGTTTCCGCCTGTTGCACGTGTTTCCGTGTTTCCCCACACGTTGCAAACAAGGCTCGCAGCAACTCCTCCGTACGTACATGTATATTTACGTATGTACATTTCGCCAACAGCTTGCGGAGTCATCGACTTCAGCTCTCTCATAGCTCTCCCCCCGAAAGGGACCAAATTCCCCGTTCTAAGCAATTCGCTTCCCACAAGAATTCCACTTCTGCGCCCCTCGGCAACGTGCGACTGGAGAACTGCACCAATCGCAAGCGGTTTTACAAGCACACAACTGTCACGAACCGATGGTCAGCTCAAATCAGCCCAAAAGCTTTCTTTCGGCCTCTCCTATTTCTTCCCTTCGCTCTCTCCCGTTTTCCTCTAGCCACTCTTAAATTGCGGTCTCACCTTAAGGTAAACAGAAACGAAGACCGCCTCGGACACGCGACCCAATCTGCGAATTTTCATAGATCCAGACTACCTCTTGCGCATTGTTAAGTTCGCCGAGCTTCGCTCGTATCCTTTGTCTCTTTGGTCTTAAGGTCGGCGACCTTGGCTTCTACTTTTTATTTGTTTAGATGAACACGGTCACAGGGAGTCTTTGCAGAAATGTTTGCATATTCGGGTGGGCTCGGGAAGTGTACGCGCTATCGGCCAGCGGGATAGGTCATCTGGAGGTGGTGGCGAGCTTCGCTGCTGGCTCGCGCTCCTTTATCCTTCGTCCAGCTACCCCGACACCGTGGAGGCGACAACGGTGAGGACCGGCGAGTGAAGCGTTTGTCGGCACCCGTTTGTCGCGTTTGCCGGTTCGAAATATCCTACACGTGTGGTCAACGATCATCGGCTCGGCGACGCTCGCCACCACCTCCAAATGACCTATCCCGCTGGCCGATAGCGCGTGCACTTGCCGGGCCCACCCGAATATGCAAACATTTCTGCAAAGTCTCCCCGTGACCGTGTTCATCTCAACAAATAAAAGGTAGAAGCCAAGGTCGCCGACCTTAAGACCAAAGAAATAAAAGGTACGAGAGGTGGTCTGGATCTATGAAAATTCGTATTTACCCAGTGCCATTACTGTTGCCACGAGGAAGCGAAAGAAATGCATGGAATTAGGTGCATGAATCGCAGACACACACTGCAACTTGGGCGTTGACTTCCAGTGCATGGTCACCGCCTTCGGAGTTTGTTGCAGTTTCAGTGTGCTCGCGGAGATGGCAACTCCGGATTCACATCTTTCAAACTTCCAACGCGCTTGCGTGCAGGTCTGTAGGCGGAAGTGGACCGAGGTCAGGTATGTCGAGTCGGCCATGAGCTTCTACGCACGCAGCGGCAGGACGTGGATCGGTTACGACACCGAGAAGACTGTCGCCGGAAAGGTTAGATAAACACGATGTGGTCTGTCTGTCTGTCTGTCTGTCTGTCTGTCTGTCTGTCTGTCTGTCTGTCTGTCTGTCTGTCTGTCTGTCTGTCTGTCTGTCTGTCTGTCTGTCCGTCTTTCTGTCTGTCTGTCCGTCCGTCTTTCTGTCTGTCTCTGCCCGTCTGTCCGTCTGTCTGTCGGTCTGTCCGTCCATCTGTCTGTCTGTCTGTCCGTCCGTCTTTCTGTCTGTATGTCTGTCTGTCGGTCTGTCCGTCCATCTGTCTGTCTGTCTGTCTGTCTGTCTGTCTGTCTGTCTGTCTGTCTGTCTGTCTGTCTGTCTGTCTGTCTGTCTGTCCGTCTTTCTGTCTGTCTGTCCGTCCGTCTTTCTGTCTGTCTCTGCCCGTCTGTCCGTCTGTCTGTCGGTCTGTCCGTCCATCTGTCTGTCTGTCTGTCCGTCCGTCTGTATGTCTGTCTGTCGGTCTGTCCGTCCATCTGTCTGTCTGTCTGTCTGTCTGTCTGTCTGTCTGTCTGTCTGTCTGTCTGTCTGTCTGTCTGTCCGTCTTTCTGTCTGTCTGTCTGTCCGTCCGTCTTTCTGTCTGTCTCTGCCCGTCTGTCCGTCTGTTTGTCTGTCTGTCGGTCTGTCCGTCCATCTGTCTGTCTGTCTGTCCGTCCGTCTTTCTGTCTGTATGTCTGTCTGTCGGTCTGTCCGTCCATCTGTCTGTCTGTCTGTCTGTCTGTCTGTCTGTCTGTCTGTCTGTCTGTCTGTCTGTCTGTCTGTCTGTCTGTCTGTCTGTCCGTCTTTCTGTCTGTCTGTCTGTCCGTCCGTCTTTCTGTCTGTCTCTGCCCGTCTGTCCGTCGGTTTGTCTGTCTGTCGGTCTGTCCGTCCATCTGTCTGTCTGTCTGTCCGTCCATCTGTCTGTCTGTCTGTCTGTCTGTCTGTCTGTCTGTCTGTCGGTCTGTCTGTCTGTCTGTCTGTCTGTCCGCCCATCTGTCTGTCTGTCTGTCTGTCTGTCTGTCTGTCTGTCTGTCCATCCGTCTGTCTGTCTGTCTGTCCATTTGTCTGTCTGTCTCTGTCTGTCCGTCCGTCTTTCTGTCTGTCTCTGTCCGTCTGTCTGTCTCTCTGTCCGTTCTTCTGTCTGTCCGTTTGTCTGTCTGTCTGTCTGTCTGTCTGTCCGTCCGTCTTTCTGTCTGTCTCTGTCCGTCTGTCGGTCTGTCCGTCTGTCTGTCTGTCTGTCTGTCTGTCTGTCTGTCTGTCTGTCTGTCTGTCGTTCTGTCTGTCTGTCCGTCCGTCCGTCCGTCCGTCTGTCTGTCTGTCTGTCTGTCTGTCTGTCTGTCTGTCTGTCTGTCTGTCTGTCTGTCTGTCTGTCTGTCTGTCTGTCACAGTGACGAGTCATCCTTGCCAGTAATTCGAGGCGATATTTCCATGTTCTCGTGGCTATGCACGATCTCCTCGCCACTTCTCAGACAATCGGGGACAAGTGTTGTGGCATTGATTGATTGAAGGGAGTGATTTATTGGTCGTTTGTTTCTGTGATTGAGCGTTTCGGCATTTTACGTTATTTTGAAAGTTATGGCGGCTGCTGCTTCTTCCAATGGTGAGCGGCAAGACGAACCTTTGTGGTTTCAAATGTCACTCATCACAAGTGAGGAAAGGAAATCCTCCTCCCCTCTGCTCCCCCCGCCCCCACCCCCCCCTGACTTACTCAGTTGTCTTCAGTTTTGCCGTGCTTTGTGGCGTTACGAAGAAATGACACACGCGGACACAAATGTGCACCCGCAGCAGGCGTCCCGTGTCTGTTTCGGGATCCTCCACTGTAGCTCAGTGACCCCGGCGCATGCGCTGTTGAGCTCGAGTGGCCGCGGGTTCGATTGCCGCCGCGGTGGTCGCATTCCGATTTGGAGCTGGCAGTAGGAAACGCTTTTTGAACTTAGATTTAGGTCCACGGTCTGCCCCGTACTGTTCCTGGACTTTGGGACCTCTGACGAGCATTACTAGCTGCTATTCGTAGCTTAACATATGTGCTGTAATTTAATTATTTAGAAAGGCAATTAGAGTAATTATGGTAATTATTCAACGAATCATTTTTTATTTCTCCTAGAAGTAATGGAAGTAATTTAGATCCAGGGTTAAAATTGCGCTATTTGCCACAGACAATTCTTAAAAATTTTGCTGCCGCTTAAAGAAAATAGAAAGAAAGAAAGAAAGAAAGAAAGAAAGAAAGAAAGAAAGAAAGAAAGAAAGAAAGAAAGGAATCACCCTATATTCACAGGTGGTTCCCCTGTCAGCTTTTTTTCCCTAAACCTAGCGATTTCGAATGTCAAGACAGCCGGCTCTGATGAAACTTATCTTCCTACTGCATAATATTAAACAGAAAGAAATTTCTGGGACCTCCCGCTGTAATATGTTTCTAACGGGTATTGACATGACAACCTCGCCATGCCTTTTTTTTTTTAAACGAAACTCGACTCGATTTGACTCCAATTTGCTCGCCCTGCTATTTCTCCAACACGCAGGTGCAGCGGGCACTGCGCAGACACCCGAAATTCTGCGTGATGCTGGTGCAGGTGGACAAGGACGACTTGCGCGGAATCTGCTCCGAGAAGCACTTCCCTCTCGCACAGAGCGTCAGGCATGCCATGCGCCTCTACGACCGCAAGATGCGCGGTCCCGAAACATCCTAAGCACGGGACTGAGTGCAGTGCGGACGGTTCAGGCGCAAGCCGGCAATAAAGCGCGGACGTTTAGAGGAGGGGGAGTGGAGGGAGTGGCGTCCGTTTTCACCACGCAGTTTCGTACAAATGTCACTAGAGGCGCTGCTGCTCACCGCGGTCGCTCAGCTACCGTAAGGAATCGCGGTTAGAATAGGGATTTATCTATAGTCTTCTAGGGGCTTGCGACTTCGGAGTATTGTTGCGGAGTTGCTCGTTACGTTTTCATTTGCTAAATTCACAAGAAATCGCAATTCCCTAAACGCATGAAAGCAGCACGACTCAGCACCAATGACGTTGCACTTATGGCGCAACATATGTTGTCTGGAAGTGGTCAATTTGAAGTGTGGCGAATCCGTTCGCGACGTCGGAAGAACGAAACTTGGACAAATTGCAACAGCCCGACGCTTTCGTGCACACTGGCTGAACCAATGCATCTGCAGTTCTCGTACACCAGCGCTAGAGCCCTCTATGGTAATTCGTGCAGGAATCTTCTCGTCGACTTTGCGCCGTGAGGAGGCAACCCTGTACTGTTCATATACTGTTCAAGTACTGTTCCACCTTTCGTGGAACAGCACTATACCGGGCCGCTATTAGCCTAAAGGGTAAATAGCGTGCGGCAGCTGCGGTTCTCTAAGTCCCGGATAATGCTACTTCGATGGAGGCGGAGCCGCTTTATTGCGACGTCACAAGAAGTCTGGGGGTTTTTCTTCTTCTTCTTCTTCTTCTTCTTATTATTATTATTATTATTATTATTAGTGACATTATATAGATCGGGTCCAGAAAAGGTTTCTAAGTATGGTAGAAACTATTCCTGGACCCAACAGATTGCGTACTTCGCTTCCGAATCAATCGCGGTGACGTTCTGTTCTCTTCAAACTCCTTTACGGTATCCTCACCTGGCCCGAACACCTCAGTTGTATCGTGCTTCGTATTCCGTGCAAGATCACCAGAGAACATGGACCTTTCCGTGTCCCTGCCTGCCATCAACAGCGCAACAATTAGACAAATATAGCAGGCCTCGAATGTACCCGACCTGACAATCATCATTTTATACAACCAAAATTAAGACGAGAGAGTATGAGAATAAACCGAATGGCTTTTTTATTGATGTGAGAATATTCATTTTCTGTTAGATTTTAAGACGTTTTGCTCAGTTCATTCAATAGGATCCACTACAAGTTTATTTTGACAAGTTACTGACGTAGTTTTCAGGGAGCAAACTAAACATGATAATACATAGCACAGAAAAAAACATACATCACACAATATATAACAAGGTGGAAGCTAGAATAGTGAGTTTCACAGGTATGTATTCACACGAATCGCCACAATATCGACTAAAGTCAAAATATCAAAACGTGGAAGGAATGCTGTACAGTAACGTACGCAGCCCATGTATGCAGCCTCAACAGCTTCGCTGGTAATCCGTCCCCATATGAATGTTGCGTCCCCACGAATTTTTGTTTCCTGAGCTGCTTCGCCGATCGCACATGTGTCGGTAAGTTCCGGTTCCATGTCCGTTGTAATTATTTTAAAGCAATTGTGCTTACTTTTCTGTCTCAACAGCGTGCTGGCCTTGTATGCAACAGGAGTACGTGAACACGCGCTAGCAAAATCGCTCCAAAGCGTGCACTCCGCGTCGAGGACACCAAAGCCCGCAAGAACCGTCGCGCGGAACAGGAGCGTCTTTGCTACGCAGCGAGACGTGGTGCAGACCGTGGATGTATGCCTACAATTATAAGAATTCATTTAATTTACGTACAGCCCCACATTTCAATTGAAATTTAACACTTCTGCCACGATGCGATGTGCCATGGGCGGCAATGACGATGCTCAAAGCTCTCGGGCATTATGAACAATGATGCCCAACAACGGCTCAAGCAAACACGTCTCCCTGTGTGTTATGTGAACCTCGCAGACAAACAGCAGTGGTACACCCAAGGTAACGTGTAACATCGACTCGCCATTCGCGTATTGGATTCAAACGCTGAAGAAATTGCGCATTCGCCGCCAACATCGCCGGTAATTATCGTCAGTCAAAGCAAACAGCATACAAAGCTTCGCTTGCATCGATTCCCACAGTGCGTGGCAGCCGCCCATTTTTTTCCTAACGCCCCACACTACGCCAACACAAGCGCCGCTTAAAATCCCTCAATCATTTAAAAGTACCGCCAGGCTTTGATCCAGCCGACAGCGCCTGCGATAGGCTGATCGGTGACATGTGACCTTGCTCCGCCCCTTTGCCGCCATGAAAGTCCCTGCGCGCCGGGCTAAGAGCGCGCGTTTCGCCTGTTGTGCTTTGCACATCGCTGCGATAATTTCGTTCCGGGAGGGCCGAAATGCCTTGTTGCTGTGCGGTTGGGTGCCGAAAGCGGACGAAGGATGGCAAGAAGTTACTTTGCATCGCGCGCGGCAACCAGAACCTAACCAGACGAAAAGTATGGTTACACAGAATTGCACGGACGGACTTTGAACCGTCGGTAACAGCACGACTATGCGAGGCAAGTAACATACAACGATACAAAGGTGCCATAGAAAGTATACACGTGCGTGTGTCGAGCGGTGATAGTATTTCACTCGCGTGCATGAATGTTAAGGGCCGGAGTTTGTGGAGATTATTTATTTTAGTTCGCTGTGAGCCCGCTGAATAGAACGGCATGACCTAGGATGCGAAGGACCGAAATGCCTTGTTGCTGTGCGGATGGGTGCCGAGATCAGACGGAGGACGACAAGAAGTTATTTTGCATCCCGCGCAGCAAACAAAACCTAACCAGAAGGTAATTCTGGTTGCATAGAAATGGACGGAAAGACTGAACCGTCGGTAACTGCACGACTATGCGAGGAAAGTAACGTAGAGCGATACGAAGGTGCGAGAGAAAGTATACACCTGCGTCTGCAGAGCTGCAGTATTATTTCATTCGCGCGCATGAATGTTGACGGCCGAAGTTTGTGGAGATTGAATGTTGACTTAGATTGAATGTTGACTTGATTGAATGTGATTTTAGTGCATTACGAGCCCGTTGACTTAGCAAGTGCAGTATGACCTAGCATGCAAGTAAATAGTGGGGCAGAAACGCATTAACTCGCTGACAAATATCCGCATTGCGTTACGTGCGATAAAAAATAAAATTCAGCAGCGAATTCTACTTTTACACTTTCCCGTGTTTTTGCGCGCGTTGTTAACTGCGCTTTACAACATGTCCAAGATGTAATTTCCAATATCCTAATCGTATTTTGTGCATTGCATATGTGAATAAATATATTGCTAAGTGCCTGCATTACTCTGTTTTTAAAAACGAATACTGCATGGCCACAGCTACTGGCCTTCAAATAATAAAGCGTAATACAGTATGTCAAAGTACATTACATACAGCTGCGAGCTCGTTCCTTCCAAGTTTCCCTTACACTCGAAGATGTTTCAGTAATCGGCAATGCCATTTTACTGATGAAAAACACACAACTGCAAATGAACATAAGAAAAACGCCACAAGCGATGCGCGGATTGCCAGCAAAACACAGTGCAGTAATAGCTGGGTCAATCCGCTTGCGTTTCGTATAAGGGCCCTCTAATTCTTACGGGGATTTAGCGGTGCACGGAGGCGAAAAGGGATAAACACAACAATGCGCGTCATGATTCGAGTTTACGCGGCGACGTCGCACGGTTCACGAGAACAGTCAACCACATTCACACACGCGCACACACTACGCTCGATGTTGGTGTGCCGCGAGATCATATCGCGCTGGCAGCCCGAACACGATCGAGGAGACACGCTGACACGATCCATACCACCTCTTCATCATGTCACGACAGTTGCACTGGCTCGTAGCATTGAACCACAAGACACAGCAGTCGTCGTGTAATCGCTACACGACAGACACACTCAGCGACAAGAAGACTGTTGGCGCACTCGTTTCCACAAACACACAGGATGTTGTTTAGTTGCCGTGAGGGTCGCGCGCTTTGAGAATCGCACGTTTGAGCGACGTTATGTCGAAAGTTTTCCGGTCCAAGCGACTGTCAGCCTTCATTTTTACACGACTTCTTCGTTCAATGCAACCGCTATGTGTACGCAGCACACTTACATGCAAAATATTTCACAGAGCATACGGGATTAAGCGCAAGCAATCACCAAGGCTCGCGCGGCGATTGAGCGCAAACGAACGAAATGTAAACACGCGGAATCGAGGCGATCAAGCCCTCATTACGCTCTCTTGAGCTATTTTCTTGGAGCACTTTTTGAAATTAAAGGACTAAATTTAGCAGTTCGGGTCCTTCTTTCGTTTTTCGCCACAGTCAGGCACCAGAAGGTTTTATTTCCGCGCGTATGCAGATATTTTTTCACCTAACGAATGCCGCGGCGCCGCGGTTTAGCGTGGGCGCCGTCTGCTACAGGAACTTCCTAGGTGGCGCGCGCGGCAGATGGCGCTACCTTGGAAATTATAGAGGGACCTTAGCGCCGCTGCGATCCCCGCGCCACCTATGCATCTGCCGCAACTGCTGCTGCAGCCGCGCCCGCACCTCCGTCGCACGTGACGTTATAATCACACGCGCTGACCACGTGCGCAGGCGCCGTAGCCACTCTCTTTCCTCCTACCCGCCTCCATTGGTGCAGCGCTGTCGCCGCACTCCTGCCCCCTCTCCTCTACCCGTCTCCATACCAGAAGCTCCGGTACCTGTGACGCACCTGACGTTATAACGCTTGTTGTTTATGAATGTTTATGAAGAATGTTTATGAAGCTCCTAAGCCGCAGGCGCTGGTGGGTACGCCCTATTAAAACATAACTAAAAGTCCGTGGGGGAATATGGCATATACTCTAGGAATAGCAGGGGAGAGTTGTTAGCAGAGGTTGCAGAACAGAATAATATGCGGGTAATGAATACCTTCTTCCGCAAGCGGTATAGCCGAAAGTGGACGTGGAGGAGCCCGAATGGCGAGACTAGAAATGAAATAGACTTTATACTCTGCGCTAACCCTGGTACCATACAAGATGCTGACGTGCTCGGCAAGGTGCGCTGCAGTAACCATAGTATGGTAAAAACTTGAATTAGCCTAGACTTGAGGAGGGAACGGAAGAACCTGGTACATAACAAGCCGACCAATGAGTTAGCGGTAAGAGGGAAAATAGAAGAATTCCGGATCAAGCTACAGAACAGGTATTCGGCTTTAACTCAGGAAGAGGACCCTAGTGTTGAAGTAATGAACGGCAATCTTATGGGCATCATTAAGGAGTGTGCAATAGAATTCAGTGATAACTCCGTTAGACAGGATACCAGTAAGCTATCGCAGGAGACGAAAGATCTGATCAAGAAACGCCAATGTATGAAAGCCTCCAACCCTACAGCTAGAATAGAACTGGCAGAACTTTCGAAGTTAATCAACAAGCGTAAGACAGCTGACATAAGGAAGTATAATATGGATAGAATTGAACATGCTCTCAGGAACTAGAAGCCTAGAAGTAGTGAAGAAGAAACTAGGAATAGGCAAGAATAAGATGTACGCATTAAGAGATAAAGCTGGTAATATCATTACTAATATGGTTGAGATAGTTCAACTGGCTGAAGTGTTCTATAGATATTTATACAGTACCAGTGGCACCCACGGCGATAATGGATGCGAGAATATTCTAGAGGAAATTGAAATCGCACATGTAACGATGGAAGAAGTAAAGAAAGCCTTGGGAACTATGCAAAGGGGGAAGGCAGCTGGGGGATCAAGTTACAGCAGATTTGTTGAAGGATGGTCAGCAGATTGTTCTAGAAAAACTGGCCACCATGTGTACGCATTGTCTCATGACCTCGAGCGTACCGGAATCTTGGAAGAACGCTTACATAATCCTAATCCATAAGAAAGGGGACGCCAATGACTTGAAAAATTATAGACCGATCAGCTTACTGTCGGTTGCCTACAAAGTATTTACTAAGGTAATCGCAAATAGACTCCGGAACACCTTAGACTTCTGTCAACCAAAAGACCAGGCAGGATTCCGTAAAGGCTACTCAACAATAGACCATATTCACACTATCAATCAGGTGATAGAGAAATGTGCGGAATATAACCAACAATTATATATAGCTTTCATTGATTACGAGAAAGTGTTTGATTCAGTCGAAGCCTCAGCAGTCATGGAGGCATTGCGAAATCAGGGTGTAGACGAGCCGTATGTAAAAATACTGAAAGATATCCGTAGCGGCTCCACAGCCACCGTAGTCCTCCATAAAGAAAGCAACAAAATCCCAATAAAGAAAGGTGTTAGGCAGGGAGATACGATGTCTCCAATGCTATTCACAGCGTGTTTACAGGAGGTATTCGGAGACCTGGATTGGGAAGAATTGGGGATAAGAGTCAATGGAGAATACCTTAGTAACTTGCGCTTCGCTGATGATATTGCCTTGCTTAGTAACTCAGGGGACCAATTGCAATGCATGCTCACCGACCTGGAGAGGCAAAGCAGAAGGGTGGGCCTAAAAATTAATCTGCAGAAAACTAAATTAATGTTTAACAGTCTTGGAAGAGAACAGCAGTTTACGATAGGTAGCGAGGCACTGGACATGGTAAGGGAATAAATACATCTACTTAGGGCAGGTAGTGACCACGGATCCGGATCATGAGACTGAAATAATCAGAATAATAAGAACGGGTTGGGGTGTGTTTGGCAGGCATTCTCAGATCATGAACAGCAGGTTGCCATTATCCCTCAAGAGAAAAGTGTATAACAGCTGTGTCTTACCAGTACTGACGTACGGGGTAGAAACCTGGAGGCTTACGAAAAGGTTCTATTAAATTGAGGACGACGCAACGAGCTATGGAAAGAAGAATGATGGGTGTAACGCTAAGGGATAAGAAACGAGCTGATTGGGTGAGGGAGCAAACGCGAGTTAATCACGTTTTAGTTGAAATCAAGAAAAAGAAATGGGCATGGGTAGGACATGGAATGAGCTAGGAGGGAAGATAACCGATGGTAATTAGGGGTTAGGGAATGGATTCCAAAGGAAGGGAAGCGTAGCAGGGGGAGGCAGAAAGTTAGGTGGGCGGATGAGATTAAGAAGTTTGCAGGGACAACATGGGCAATATTAGTACAGGAACGGGATAGTTGCAGAAGTATGGGTGAGGCCTTTGCCCTGCAGTGGGCGTAACCAGGCTGACGACGATGATGATGAAAATTGGTGCGCGACATTGCTTCGCAGAGCTACCAACGCGCGGTAAAACAGGAAAGCGCCTATTTTGACTGCGCTTTGCTCCATCACATATTGCTCCTCCCACATCGCGCCGATCGCTGCGACTCAGCGACGGCGCGACCAATTTGTTGGAATCCAGTCGCGGAGGGCCCACGACGTCGCGGCGGTCGCTGAGCGACGAAATTCGCCGTGTCGCTGACTGAAAATCGCGCCATGTGAAACAGCCTCCAGGCGCCTGTTCCTGCGTTGAGCGTCGGCGTAACCGAGCCAACGAGCACAGCGAAAGATGCAAGATCGAACGCGGAGCGGGAGATGAAAGACGCGAGCCGCGAACGGCGGAGACCAATGAGAGCGGCCGCTTTAGTGACGTGCGCGCGGGAAACTGGTGTCATGCGGACCCGCCTTACCGCTCGATGCGTACTCATATCTGATCTTAGCCGGACCGCTCGTTTCGTACTATGGTCGGCTCGCGTCAGCTTTTGCTCGCGCTTGTTTGGTTGGCTTGGTTTAGTCTCGTTCGCGTTCGTTTCGATTGTCATGCTTTGCGATTGTTTTTTCAATGATGATTCTAAACATAGGCGTCCTGACGAATTCTTTTTGGAGACAGTGCACCATATCCGGTTCTGCTTCAGGCGATCTCCTGATTAGCGAAATTGTCGCACGCACTTCGTTCCGTTTCGAATATACCGCACGAGAGAGATTATCGGCGGCAGCCAATATATCACGAAACAAAACACGTATAGGTTTCGCATTAGGAAGTGTCGTAATTGTAGTTGATTTTTTTACTCCAAGAAGAAACGGTACAACCTGGGCCGCACCCGCAGGCGGTACAATGTCTCGCAGCACCTTCGTAGCGTTCAGCTAGGAGGAAAGTACTGGGGAAAGAGAGCCGACCCCGAAGGCGAGTGTGCATTTTTACGCAGTGTCCTAAAGCGTTAGCTGCCACGAGACGAGAATGGGACAGACTGGCAAGCCCCCTGTCGTGACGCAAGGAAAGAAGTCAATTCTGGTGGCCGAAAGGAAGCTACAGCGCACACAAGTGCTTTAGCTCGTGGTATGTGGGACGTGACGTATACGTGCCAGTCGTGTAAAAGTGTAATACTGTCGATCCTCTGTATAACGAAGTGCTTGGAGTACTTCATCGCAAAGGTCGCAAAGCTCATACAAGAACGCATAATTCCGTTCTATAGACTGGTGCGCGACTGTAGTTGGCTTCGGCGTGAGAGATGCATGCGTACGGCTTCAACATCGTGCTGACATGTCTATTACTGGAAGGTCGCCTTCGCCTGTGTAGCGTACCAATGGTACATCATTCTGCCGTTGGAGCCAAATAATGCGCTCACAAGCTTAGGTGTTACCGCTGATAACTACGGCAGTCACTCTGGCAATCTTTGTACTTTCACACAAATACTTCGTAATTTTTTTACTTGTACGACAAAATCAACAGTTTTCGCGCACCGCTTCGGTAGCAGCGAAATACTTTTAGCTGAACATCTGCCATGCTAAGCCCTTAAAGAGAACAAACGCGATGTTGAAGGTCATATTTGCCAGGAAGGCGCGTATTGAGAACCGAAAAAAAAAAAACAACGACATCGCCGCCGACCCTAATTTGCAAGAAAAATCTCATTACGTGAACGTCACCGTGTAGGTGTCATACTTGCAGTGACCCAAGTTGACGTCAAGAAAAGGTTCATTGATGAGCGGCAGATGCCCGTTGGCTCCTGGGGCACATCACACCCAAGCAGCGGCCGCGTGATACAAACCAGATGTTATGGTAAAACTTTATTGAGGTCTTGCAAATTGTATGTCATCAAGAAGGAGATCGCCCCCACGTGGCAACGGGAAGGCCAAGCCTCTCGGCCGCATTGTGGGCCTGCTGGACAGCCCAGAGTTGATCATCCAGAAGAGGGCTGCGGAGAACTGCCTCCCATCTGGCCGAGCTGTTATCGATGATAGAGCATGACCGGACACACCGCCAGATCATGTGTTCTATCTAACGTGGCTATTTATTCGCCATCACGGCAAGCACCATCGGTGTAAGTATCCCGATAGATTGTGCGTGAGAGCGACGTATTGGGATACGTACGCGTTTGCAGCAGACAGAGTGTTATTGCTTGACCTCTATTGATCCGCGGATGAGAAACGATGTAGGCTCTACGGCTCAGATAGCAGTTCCTAGTAGTCTCGTCGTAGGTGAAGGGCTTGTCCTTGTTCTTTTGGGAGTCGTCTTCCGATTGGTCGGGGACAGTGCGGTGGGCAAGTTCACACGCAGCTCCGTGAGCCAACTGGTTGAGGTTGGGAGGAGCACCCTCTATCTGACCTTGATGTGCGGGAAACCAATAAATGAAGTGGTGCTTGATTTCCTTTCCCCAAATAAGTCTGACGGCCTGTTTGGAAACGGTGAACTTCTTCAAATGCTCTAACTACAGACCTTGAATCGCTATATATAACATCCCGTGAGCTATGCAGCAGGGCAAGTGCGATAGCCATTTATTCAGCAATTTCCGAGCCCCTGGTCCAAATTGAGGAAGCATTGGCCATTCTTTGCCGACCATGGACAGTGACGAAAGTGAAAGCCCGACGTCTCTTACAAGAGGCGGCATCCACAAAGCTTACCAGTCCCTGATCACTGTGTATTTGCCTAAGGAGGTTGGCCGCCTTTGCTCTCCTTCTACCGGGATTATGATCGGAGTGCATACCCGATGGTATGTATTTTATACATTTCTCAATCAACGTCGCTGAGTTTTTTTTGTGATCTTCCACTATTTACATGATTAACTGCGTGACAAGGTTAACTTGCACAGAAAAATAACATATATGGAACATAAATGCTGGAGCTCCATGTCTTAGGTTACCGCGGTGAGCTCTGCTGGCGGGGCGCATTTGCATCGCAATTTGCGTTAGTTTTCCATTATATGTATTACCTGGTGCCACGAATGTTGCCTGCTTCGTACAAGTGGCGACCTTTTTCAAGAACAGGCGCACGAAAATGCGTTTTGCGGTGCGTAAGGGCCCCGAACCCACCGTGAGAAACCACTGAAAGCACCATGATGCGCTGTCGTCCCGTCGTCTGCTTCACATGCCAATGCCATGGCTTCTGCCATTCGCGGCGTTGTTTGCTAACACGCCGCTGACAAGCGGCCATTGTGGAGAGGGTGAAAGGCGATGAGAGAGTGGCAGTAGGGACATTTCCTGGGCGGACATTTGGGCGCTGTCATGGAGTGAGCAAAAGAAAAGCTCGCGTAACATGCCCGCTGACTCAACCTTGTTGTAGCAGATGGGCTAAGTGACGTGTTAAACAGAAATAGGGTAGGACTAGCACAGTGTCTGGCGAAGGGGGTAGACGACTTGCGCAATATGTGCCCCCAGGTGCAGATTGTGGTGTGCGCGGTGCAGGAGGTGCCTTTACGGGACAGTAACACACAAAGAGTTGTGGCTGCAAATGAGGTTATATTAGCAGTGAGCCGAGTGAAAGGTTTCGAGGTTGTACAAGTCAGCAGGGAAGCGAGAAGGTATGGTGGTTTTCAACGAGACTGGATCCACTTCAATCACATGCTTGGACGAGAAGTGGGCTGGCGATTTCCTGGTCGCGCAGTTGATTTTTGGGGAGCCCACGGACACTCAGGAAGCCAGGGTAGGTAGTAATGAAGACGGCCCCTTAGGGGAACCTCAGACTAGCACCGCCGTCAATAACATAAACATGAGGAAAACAAGAAAGAGAGGTCGCCATGCAATAGGCTGCATAAACATGTAGGGTGGCAGAAGAAATGAAAAGTGGCTAGAGATACGCGGAAGAAATAGGGGTGTATGCGGTTACAGAAACGGAAGAACTGCCAGGGATTCAGAATTTTGTTTGATAAGGGTGCAACAGAAGTAAGTCGGAAAGAAAGGAAGGGAAGTCGTAATCCTCATCCATGAGAGCCAAATGGAAAATAGTAAATTAAAAATCTCAAGAGCAGCTTGTGTTATCATGCACAATGAGTGAAAAAAAAAAAAATACTTGGCTGGGCGAAACGCATTTTTGGAATGGAAATAATTGCAGAGAGAAGGATCAAGAGCTAGTACAATACCTATGTGATGATTCGTGAACGGCGCCGAAATTGTACTATTAGGTGACATGAAGGCCCACATACAGAATCTATATGCTTATGCCGATAACAAGGGGAAGTCAATGCTAGACCGTTATGAGCAACATAACCACGTAATTATGAATTCAGGGCCTAAGTGTGAAGGGTAGATCACGTGGGAAGTGGGAAACCGGCAATCGACCATTGATTACTGTCTGATGATAGAAGAAATTCATGATAAGTTGAGAGAAATGGTCATAGTCGAGGAAGGGTGTAGCAGCATAGGGAGTGACCATAAACGCATCATTTTGAATATGAGATATGTAGTTGGGAAAGAGAGCAAGGAGTGCAAAATGGCCAGTTCAAATTTGAACGCTGAACAAATAACAAATATAGCCACAAGAGTCGAGGAAGAAGTTAGCAAATAGCCAAGCAACGAGTGGAAATAGAGTGAGCTTCCATATATAAGTGTAATAACGACAGAAATACGGAAAGAGAAGCAACATGCTCGTTGGAAAGGAGAAGAAGAAACCGAAGAGCTGGTGGAACATGGAGATACTAGAAACAATCGCCGAACGACAGAAAGCATCCCGAGAGCACAGGCAAGCAAAAAAAAAAAAAAAAAAAAGCGCTGCTGCCGTAGGATGAAGTAGCCGGAAAATGGGAAATGTACCGTGTGACAAAATATATGGTTCAAATACTGGTTGAAGCAAAAATAAAAGTTGAAAGTGAACGTTGATTGTCAGAAATACGTGAGAAAAAAATAAGGCCGCACACAGAATACTTTCGAACCACGTAAACTTTTGAGGCAGGAAATCTGGAACAATACAACATATATTTGATAAAGATGGAAACAAACTGGAAGGGGACGTGGCGTTAAATTACACCCAAAAAATAACAGCCGAATCTATCCAAGGCAATGACGAGGTTGTGTTCGTAAAAAAAAAAAAAGAGTATGAAACAGAGCCAGTTGGAACGGAGCTGGTGCTGACAAACTTCAACTGGAAGAAAGCCGAAGAAAAAATTCCTAAGGGCACAGCCACAGGGCTAGACGAGGTTCCCGTTGGGCTGATTAATGAAATAGAACCAAAAAGTACGGAAGCTCTGCTGAAAGCATAGAAGAAAGCTTAAAACTTGGACGAATACCAGACAGTTGGCGACAAATTAGAGTGAATTTAACTTATAAAGTTAATGGGGAAAACGATTCAATTGACTCATATAGACCGCTGACCATTACATCGGTAATATACAGATTAGAAATGCGGGCGGTTAGATTAAAGCTGCAAGCATAGTTAGAGAATAATGGCATATTTGGAAAACTTCAGAATGGCTTTAGAATCGGCAGGCGTCTGGATGTTAACTTATTTGTGTTTACTCAGTGTATTGAAATATCTAGAAAAGAAAGGCGCCCGCTATTTTGAGACGTTGCCGGAGCGCGTGACAACGTAATCCGCAACATATTGTGGGATATTCTGGAATGGGAGGGCTTAGGCAATGACTGTATGCAGATTTTGGTAGAGATTTACCTAGAAAATACAATTTGCGTTGAATGGGAAGGGATCAGGAGGGAGCAGAAAGTCGATATTAACAAGGGACTGAGGCAGGGGTGCCCTTTATCCCCACTGCTGTTTATGATGTACATGGCGAGGATGGAGAGGGCGCTAGAGGGAAGTAATATCGGGTTTAATCTCTCATGCAGACAGGCGGGTACAGCAGTAGATCAGCAGTTTCCAGGTTTACTTTATGCGGACGACATTGTGTTGCTAGCTATCAAGCGAAGTCATTTGCAATGTTTGACTAGAACTTGTGGACAGGAATGTGAGAAATCAAATCTGAAATTTAGCGTTTAAAAAATCACCCATTATGGTATTTAATGAAAACAGTGAAGAGACAGTGTCAATAAAGGGCTAGAACATACCTGCCGTAAAAGAATATAAATACCTTGGTATATGGATAAACGAAGTCAATAGATATATGGAAACAGGAAGAAGCAATAACAGCAAAGGGGAAGAGAAATGCAACCATAATGAAACACAGAGTGCTATGGGGATATAAAAGGTAAGAGATGATCCGAGGTATGTGGCAAGGTGTAATGCTTCCAGGACTTCTATTTGGAAATGCGGTTATTTGCTTGAAATCAGGGGTTCAATAAGGACTCGATGGCAGCCAAAGGTCAGTGGTACGCCTCGCATTGGATGCTCACGGGAAGACTTCAAATGAAGCTGCGCAGGGGTATATGGGCTGGACAAGTTTTGGAGTGAGGGAATCTCTGAGTAAAATTGATTATGAAGAACGTCTGAGGAATATTAAAGAAAGTAAATGGGCTGGGAGAGTCTTCAGGTATTTGCACAAGAAAAACACTCACTCAGAGTGGAGGAAAAGAACTAGGAAGCTTACCAGCAACTGTGCGACCGCTATGGTGAGCAACATGGCAAAAAAGAACGTCAAGCGGAGAGTGAGAAAGGCTGAGATATTCTCATGGTTGGCGGTAATGGAAAAGAAGCCTATGAGAAACTTCCTAAAAGAATAAAAAAAGGGAAATCAGGAAAGAAACAATTTATGATAACTGAAAGGAGAGATAGAGATAGATAGATAGATAGATAGATAGATAGATAGATAGATAGATAGAGAGAGAGAGAGAGAGAGAGAGAGAGAGAGAGAGAGAGAGAGAGAGAGAGAGAGAGAGAGAAGTTTAATGATACGAAATGCAGAGAGGTCGGCCTGAGGTATATTCCTCTAGCCAGCTGCTCTGCGTTGGGCGAATTCACATCACAATTCACTGGGAATCCAGCGAAATGTGATGTGGCGGCCGTTTTCTTGCGCTCTCAGCAGTTTGAAGAGCGAAGAGCCAACACTCTGTAAGCGCCTTCTTTCAACACCACTCTAAGTAGTTGCAGAGCCGATTTTGCGTCACTGAATACTGCCCACACTTGTGGAGGCTGTCGCGAAATATATTGAGCGGCCTCTCTGATTGCCACTAGTTCCGTAGATGTTGCAGTCGTCTTGTTACACAGACGAAACCGTCGAATGACTTGATGGCAAGGCACGACGAAAGGCGCACCAGACGCATACGACGAGACCAGTCCGTCTGTGTACACATTCACCGAGGAGTCATATTCTTTCGACATATAGTCAAGTGTTAAATGTGTGAGGCCGATGGTAGGTATTCGGATTTTTTTTTGAAATTCCGGGAATAGATAGACGTACCCGTATTTTGGACATTACCCACGGGGGCATACGTGGAAGGTCAGCAGGGGCAAAGTATGATGGTATGGCAGAGTCTTGGCATTTAATGGCTCTTGAAAAAGTGGAGTCCGGCCGCATTGTGGGCACGTCAGCTGGCCTCCCGTCCGGATCATGCTAAACCCGCTGCTGCTTTTTTCGCAGATTTTGCTCCTACAGACGACGGGAGCAACCGCTATTGACGAGGATTCTGCATGGCTAGCCCTTCGCGCAGCCATAGACAGCGCTTGCGCACCAGATACGCCCGCACATCGGCTCACGTGGATGCAACCGCCTTCATGTTCTTCGGCGCCTGCCTTTATAAGAAGATCGTCACTGAGGGATCACTTCAGTGGGCACGTCAGCTGGCCTCCCGTCCGGATCATGCTAAACCCGCTGCTGCTTTTTTTCGCAGATTTTGCTCCTACAGACGACGGGAGCAACCGCTATTGACGAGGATTCTGCATGGCTAGCCCTTCGCGCAGCCATAGACAGCGCTTGCGCACCAGATACGCCCGCACATCGGCTCACGTGGATGCAACCGCCTTCATGTTCTTCGGCGCCTGCCTTTATAAGAAGATCGTCACTGAGGGATCACTTCAGTGGGCACGTCAGCTGGCCTCCCGTCCGGATCATGCTAAACCCGCTGCTGCTTTTTTCGCAGATTTTGCTCCTACAGACGACGGGAGCAACCGCTATTGACGAGGATTCTGCATGGCTAGCCCTTCGCGCAGCCATAGACAGCGCTTGCGCACCAGATACGCCCGCACATCGGCTCACGTGGATGCAACCGCCTTCATGTTCTTCGGCGCCTGCCTTTATAAGAAGATCGTCACTGAGGGATCACTTCAGTGGGCACGTCAGCTGGCCTCCCGTCCGGATCATGCTAAACCCGCTGCTGCTTTTTTCGCAGGTCAGTAACACTTGTTCTACGACTAAAACGAGTAATCGTTGCTTAGTCCAGCTGACGTGCCCCCATGGTGTTTTATGCTTTTGTTTGTACGTGCAAAAAAATTTTTTTTCACTGCTCATGTTGTGTGGTGACATCGAACCCAACCCAGGCCCCACTACGGAACAGTTGCTAAAACAGCTTATTGATGGTCAACAGAGCATTCATCAACGATTCGACAACATCGAAGCTAAACTAAAGGAGGTCGAGGCGTCTGTGGCAATAGCGAGGGAAGTGGGGGCGAAAGTATGTTGCCTAGAGAAAGCTATACAAGACTTGGAGAGAAAACTAGTGGATGTAGAAGACAGAAGCCGCCGAAATAATCTTATTCTCTTTGGCATCCCTGAGTGTACCGAAGAAACAACGGCATCCCTGACAGATACCGTGGTTACTGACTTATTTATGAACATGCTCGGTGTTCAGGTATCCTCGGTTGAGCGAATACATAGGTTTGGCAGGAAAAGGTTGAACAAACCACGACCAATAATATTGAAACTAATTGACTACCGAGAAAAAGTAAACGTGTTGAGAAACTGCTCCAAGCTAAAGGGAAAGAGGATATCCATATCGGAAGACTTTTCTGCTACCACTAGGTCAATTAGGAAGAAACTTTGGGATAGCACGGCTGAAATTAGGAAAGAGGGTGGCAAAGTAAAACTCGTCTACAACAGAATTAAAATTGGCAATGATATGTTTCAATGGGACTGTTCCAAAATGGAAAGAGTACGCGCCTTCAGGGAAGCACCCACTCACGACCAGACGCCATGACCCGCGAATCCCACAACATTCTGTTGCCTTAATATAAATGCTAGAAGCATAGTTAACAAAAGGGCTGACCTTGAAAGTCTCATTATTGCACACAAACCACACTTTACAGTTATCACCGAGACATGGTTACATCAAGACATCGCCGATTTCGAGATTACACCTACTGGCTACGGCATTTACAGAAAAGACCGAGATTCCAGAGGCGGTGGTGTTGCAATAATTTTCGATGAGTCATTAACTGTGTCTCGCTTGCCTGATATTGCAGGAATTGAATGCGTTATCTTGAAGGCCAACTTGCACAATTCGTGTTTAATTATCGGAGCCTTTTATCGCCCTCCAACCGCTGGAAGCAATTTCTTTGAAGGCCTAAACGAGTTTTTGTGTGGGCACAGGAATCGTTCGAATTACATTTTGTTGGCCGGCGACTTTAATGTCCCAGATGTTAACTGGTCCGATGAATTTCCTGAGGCACTTTCACCAACGGCCGAACACCTTGTCGACATCGTTCTGCTTCACGATCTGTTACAATTGGTCAAGCTGCCTACGCGAGTTCAGAGCGGATGTTCATCAACTTTAGATTTGTTCCTCGCCAATTCAAAAACTCTCTCTCGCGATCCAATTATCAGCATTTTTGATGGAATATCTGACCATAAAACAGTGTGCCTGACAATGAAACTTAATCCTGTCTTCAAAGAAAAGCGTGAAGAAAGACTTGTTCCTGTGTTTGCACGCGCCAGCGATACAGATATTTTAGATGCCCTGGCCAATTCCTTTTCCAATTTCGTTTCTGAGTATCAAAACAACGCCTCTGTAAACGCTTTGTGGAACCGCTTCAAAAATCTCGTTACTTCGTGCATAAACAACTTTGTTCCGACAAAACGCTACATGAAACGTCCTAACACCTGGATGACGCGTGAGGTTGTTCGTCTAAGGCGCAGGGTTAAAAAGGCTCGAAAAAAGCATCAGCTACGCCCTTCATCGTCTACCGTTGATATGCTGTCTCGGCTGCGCGTAACCTTGAAAGACGCCATTAAAAAGGCGAAAGACCACTACCAAACCATTCGCTTAAAAGGGTTTCTTGCTTCCTCGCCGCAGAAGTTCTGGCGTTACCTATCTCCCAGGAAAAAAACACCCATCAGCCTTCTTTTGCAAGGGATAACTGTCACTGATCAGGCGCGAATCGCTGATGCGTTCAATGATTATTTTTGCTCGGTTTTTATAAGTGACGACAACATCGTCCCATGCTTCCCTGGTTTCGACGACAAACCACCTATTGACGATATTCATATAAGCGAAGAGGGCGTCTTTTCGCTCTTGCTTAACTTGGATATCAAAAAGTCACCTGGTATTGATGGTATTCCTACTGTTTTTCTCTACCGATACGCTGAATGGTGCTCGAAATACCTATGCCTCATATTTAGAACATCGCTCGACAGCGCTGAACTACCCCACGATTGGAAACAAGCCATCATTACTCCCATTCCAAAGGCAGACGACAAGTCACTTGTGTCATCGTATAGGCCCATTTCCTTGCTCTGTATTTGTGCTAAAACACTTGAGCATATCATGTCCAAACACCTATCGACATTCCTTGAACAAAACTACATAATTGACAACCGTCAGCATGGCTTTCGCCGGGGTGTGTCTACCACTACTCAGCTACTCGAAACTATTCATGACCTTACGTTGGCCATCGACAAGTCCAGTCAAATTGATATCATATTTTTAGACTTCGAGAAAGCTTTTGACCGCGTGTCTCATTCTAAACTGCTCTCAAAATTAAGACCAATACTCAAGAATGATTCGTTACTTGCATGGTTTGCAGCCTACTTATCCCACAGGTCCCAGGCAGTCACCGTTGGCCACACAACTTCTAAACCCGCCCCTGTGCAATCTGGAATCCCTCAGGGCTCTGTACTAGGACCTTTATTGTTCTTGATTTTTATAAATGATTTGATTAGGGATCTTCCTGTAGTGGCACGGCTTTTCGCAGATGACTGCATTATTTATAAAGAAATCCGCACTCCGGCAGATCAGGAATTGTTAAACAATGCGTTAAATTGCGTACAGACATGGTGTTTGACGTGGCAAATGAGTATTAACATCAAGAAAACAGTGGCAATGCAGGTAACACGTAAGGTTCAATCTTTTAGGTTTACTTACGTCCTCAATGGCACCAGTCTATCTGAAGCATCGAGTTACAAGTACCTAGGACTATTAATTAATCATGATCTTCGTTGGAATAATCACGTTACTTACATAACCAGGAAAGCTATGAAACGCTTAGGATATTTACGCAGATCTCTAGGTACATCAACGACAGAAATTAAACTCTTGGCCTACAAAACTTATGTAAGACCGATCCTCGAATACGCCGCAGTAGTGTGGGATCCCCATACAAAAACTAACATTCACAAACTCGAGAAAGTACAGAGGAAATCGGTCAGATTTATTTATAACTCTTATAGTTGGACAACATCCCCTACAGCCCTCTTACAGACAGCCAATTTGGAGAGCTTGGAGGCAAGGCGGTATCGTGATAGACTAAAACTCTTCTATTTACTGTATCATGATAAATTAGGAATAGATAAGAATTTATACTTTCAACCATTACAGCGACGGCAAACTCGATCGTTTCACTCCAGGAAAGTCTGTGAATATTTTGCCAAAACGAATGCTTTCAAATACTCGTTCTTTCCGCGTACAATCCGTTATTGGAACGACCTGCCCGCTGAGGTGGTCGAAAGCCCCACTATTTCGTCTTTCATGTGCGCGCTTGACCAATTGCGATAAGTAATTGCATTGTTTATCAAGCATCTTTTGTTCATACGTTTTTTATGTGCGTTCGTTCTGAGCTGTAACATCGTATACTTTGTTATGCGCAGTGCCGAGTGCTGTCATGCGCGACGTTGGGATGCTGTTTATGCGGAATTTTTTTTTTGTATTGTTTCACTTGTATTCTTTCTTGCTTTATATATGTGAGCTGTGATATCGAATGCTCACTTTGTTATGCGCAGTCTCAAGTGCTGTTACGCGCAATGTTAGCATGGTGCTGATAAGCAATTTTTGTACCAATGTATTCCTTTATTCTGTATTGTTTCATATATACCCACTCCTGCCCAAGGCCTGACACTCAGGCCGGCAGTATGTATCAAATAAATCAAATAAATGTCGGGAAGTGTCGATAAGGGGTGGGGTCCATGACGGCACATCAGTTTCAGGAGTACTCGAAGAGGTTCCCATCGCAAGTAAAGGGGTGACGTGAGCCCCCTCAATTGTTCCGTAGGTTGAGGTTCAACGTGGAACACCGAGACATGTTTTCAGCATCTGTGCCTGGGCACTTTCCAGCGTACGGAAACATGACCGGCTCATACTTGATAAAACTGGCAGGCTGTACCGAATGTAGCCGGCGTAGAGAGCCTGGTACAGCCGGAGTAGCGAATGCTCAGATGGACCCCACTTTATACCGGCCAGAAAGCCAAAAACTTGAGCAAGCCCAGTTAATGTTTTCTTTAACATTGCCACATGCTTCGACCATGAAACACCGCGGTCAATGATAACGCCGAGGTATCTGTGGCGGGTCACATATGGGATGGCATTGCCATTGATCATAATTGGATACCAACACATAAGCTTCCGTGTGAACGCTATCGCATCGCACTTATCTGGGGCGAGCATGCAATCCTTGGCACTGCAGGTACTGAGACGTTAAAGAAACAGCTCGCTGCAATCTTGCACGAATTTGCGATCGCGTGACAGCGGCCGCCCATATACATATGTCGTCTGCGTAGGTACTGATGCGTACTGTATCAAGAATTATT
This sequence comes from Dermacentor andersoni, assembly GCF_023375885.2. Taxonomy (NCBI): domain Eukaryota; kingdom Metazoa; phylum Arthropoda; class Arachnida; order Ixodida; family Ixodidae; genus Dermacentor; species Dermacentor andersoni. The sequence continues at coordinate 50,572,780 of NC_092824.1, forward strand.
TTCGCAAGACCAATAAGGGCAACATTGAAAAGAGTCGGGCTCAGCACTTCTCATTGAGGCACTCCACGGACCACAACGCCTTCTTCTCGTTTCGCCATCATTCGTGGACATGAAGACTGGGCGACCATCTAGGTAATTTTCAATCCACATGTAGAGACGGCTGCCGATACCCAAATTACTGCCCGCACCAAGAATGGCTTCGTGCAGTACATTGTCATAGGCTCCTTTTATGTCTGAGAGAACTGCTTCTACAAGTCGGTGTTGCCTTTTTTCGTGTTCGATTGTGGACACGAGATCAATGACCCCATCCATTGCAGGCCGTCCACGTCTAAATCCGGTCATCATTTCAGGATGAAGCTGATTCTTTTCCACGAACCATTCTAATCTAGTGAGCACCATCTGTTCCGTAACCTTACCGACACTGCTAGCTAAAGCTACTGGCCGGTAAGATAACATTTCGTAAGGCGATTTTCCTGGCTTTAGGAGGGCCACCAAACGGCTGGTTTTCCACTGCTTCGGGACTGTACTGGATGACCACGTGGCGTTATAGTACGACAGCAAGACTTTCCGACCTTCCACAACAAGGTGGCACAGAGCAGCACATGAAATACCATCAGGTCCAGGTGGAGAAGATCGTCTCGAAGCAGCAAGTGCAGCTTCCAATTCCGGCATTGTGAAAGATAGGTCAAGATGAGCATCTTTAAGAGGTGGCACGGGTCGATCCAATGTTGGACATGTTGAAATATCGGTACGGGTGACTCTCTTCGGCAACCTGCACTTCCGTCAGAGTTTGGTGAAGTGCTAGAGTACGGAAAGGATGTTTTTGCTGAGGAGGGGCACTAGCTCTTTAGCATGTCTATCAAATTTTCATTTCCAAGCTTTTCATTACCCTCCCGGCTTTTGGGGAGCGCCGAAGGAGTATCTACACCTGAAGCCCTTTGTGGTAGCAAAGGCCACTCTACAGCCGAACAAGTTGGACGCACGTTGGATGACACTTCATTCCTTGACGGGCGAGGAGATACTGGGGTAGGCGCATCTTGTGTGCGCCGGCCTCGCTCTCTCTGTGGCACGTTTTGCATCCAAGTACTCAAAGGAAGGGGCTCTTTCTCCAAAGACTTGCTCTGGGAGCGGCGACGCCTTTGCCGCAACCGGCGCCTTTTCTTGCGGACGGAATCGGCAGCCTCCTTGTGTGTGGAGTTCTCTGTCACCATTTTTCTCAGAATTTGTCTCTCCTCTGCCATTTTGGGGCTTTCCTTGGATGTCGCTTCACGGGTTCCGGAGCTAACTTGCACATTTCATGGTGTCGGTCTCACAGGAGTCTACCTGATGAGCACCCCCACATCTTCAGCATGACATAGAGAGAGAGAGAGAGAATCAACTCTTATTGAGCCCTTAGTAAAGGTTGGTGCGCGCTGGCACGACACGGGGTGGAATCTTCTTCTCAGATCCAATATGCGTCCTGCAGTTTCTGGCCCCTAGCCGCCAACGCGAGCTGGGTCGGTAGGTCGGGGCTGGACAACAAGGTCTCCCATCGCTCGAAGGGGGGGGGGGGGGGGGGGGGCGTTGGGAAAGCCTACATCTGCCGCCTCTGTACATTTGCGTGATTTCTTTGTAACTTGTCACGGGGTGCGGTAGCTCTGGCTCGTCCTCGGCCCGGATTGACAGTTATCGGGCATAGTGGTCAACGAGTGCCTTGCCTTCCACTTGCGAGTGAGTCGGGACCCACACGAGCTCAACGGCCCGTCCCGGTGATTTGCGTTTGGTGAGGATCGCTAGTCACGCGGGAGAGATGTTCCCCTTGCGGTAGCTTGCGTAGGCGGTCTTGGAGTTTGTGACCACGGTCGTCACTCCCGCTTGTGTGAGTGAGAGGGCCACGGCCACTTCCGCTTCGGCTGTATTCGTCGTCCGTATCAACGAGCTTGTGACCAGTTTATCGATGGTGGTGATGACCGCCGTTGCTCTGATGCCGTGCTTGGGAAGTGAGGCATCCGCGTAGAGAACCTCGGGGTCCTCTTCCATCTGTCGAGCCAGTGCCTTGGCCGGTGCAGAGCGTCTCTCCTCGTTCCTCCCCGGCTGCGTGTTCTGGGGGAGGGGCTTAGTCTTAATAATGTCTCCACGTTGTGGGGAGCGGCTCCGTGGTTGGTTGATGTTTAATTTGCCATCCTATCTTGTGTAGGACGGCCCGGACGTGCTCTGTCCGGCTCAGCCTTACTCTGTGGTGGGATAGGTGTGTTTGCATCAGCTCTTCCACCGTGTTGTGGGCACCCATGTCCAGCAGCTTCTGCGTTGAAGAGTAGAATGGGGTGCCCATGGCGAGCTTGACTGCTTTCCTTAGCGTCGTGTTCAGCGTCTCGTGGTTCACCTTCGTAAGCTGGAGGTACGGGGCGGAGTACGTTACGCGTGACACGACGAATGCCTGCACCAGGCGCAGTGCGTCTTCTCCTTTGATCCCTCTGTTCCGGTTGGTGACTCTCTGGATCATGCTCAGGACCTCCTCTGATGTGGTCTTGATTTTGTTGACGGCTGCGTGCGCCTTGCCGTCGCTGCGCAACAGCAGGCCCAGTATCCGGATCTGCTACGTTGGCTTGATCTCTGTGCCGTCGATGGTGATAATTATGTTCGGCGGCGCCTCTTTCTTTGGTCGTCCGGGCTGTACCATGAGCATCTCCGATTTCTGTGGAGTGCAGCTCAGGCCGCAGGTCGCGGCATACTCGTGGACGGTCGTTTTCGCTCTCTGCAGGGCTTCCTCCGCCCAGGCATCGGACCCCGCGCGGTTCCTTCACACAGTTATGTGGTCCACGCCTTCGATCTGATTGAGTAGTTTGGGCAGGGGCAGGAGGGCCAGGTTGAAAAGCAGAGGCGACAGGACTGACCCCTATGGGGTACCCTGTCTCCGAGCTCCACAGGCTCGGACCGTTCTTTTCCTATCCAGATAGTTGCCGTTCTATTGGTTAGGAAATCTTTAATATAGCCGTAGGTCTTGCGGCCACACCCCGTCTTGCGCAGGTTCTCGAGCACGCTGGCGTGGAACGCGTTGTCGGAGGCCCCTTTGATGTCCAAAGCCAGTATACCCCGGGACGCGTGCCTCGTTGCTCTCTTAATCACTAGTTCGTGTAAACAGATCAGGGCGTCTTGGGTGCTCAGGTGCTGGAGGAATCCATACATGGTCGCCGGCATCTGACTCATCTCGTCGAGGTGCTCTTGAAGTCTTCTGAGATCCATGCGTTCCATGACCTTGCCCACACAGGACGTGAGCGAGTTCGGGCGCATGTTCTCGATCGTCTGAGGTTTGCCGGGTTTCGGTATGAACCGTACCTCGGCCTCTTTCCATTGTGCGGGCAACTTCGAGCTTTCCAGGTTCCGTTGATGTGACCCAGGAGCCCGCATCCCGCCGCATCGTTCATGTTGTTGAGCAGCTTGTATATAATGGCGTCCGTTCCGGGTGCGCTCGTCTTATTACTTTCGTCTATGGCTGTTAATAACTCCGTGATGGTGAACGGTTCATCCAATGCCGGATTTCCCGATCCCCTGTATTTTTCCAGTATCGGAAATTGCCCTCTCTCCGTCTTGAGGTAGATTGCCTTGAGGCCTTTAATGAGCCTTCGGCCGTTGCCATCGTACGCGTTCATAACTTTGGTGAGGCTGCGGTTTATTGCGGTCTTGCTGCTAAACGGGTCGATCAGGTGTCTAGCAGGCACCAGGTCTTGCGCGCCGACAGCTGGCCCTGCAGCCCGTCGCACGTACTCATCCAGTTCTCTCGGCACAGCTTGATTGCATATTCAGCGATCTGTTTGTTGAGTATCGCGACGTGTTTGACGAGCTTCTTGTTTCGACGTTGACGCTTCCATCTTCGCGTGAGCGAGTGCCGCGCCGCCCACATGTGTGCTAGCTTGGCATCGACGAAGGGCGTCAGCATCGTTGTCACTTCTTCTTGAGTAAATCTGTCGAGCGCGACCTTTTGTTCTCGCGCCCATTCTGCGTACGTTTGAGGTCTGCCGTCCTCCGCGTTTTCTCCGGAGGTCTCGTTTTCTTCGTCCGTGTACTTGCGCATTCGGTCCCAGTTGGTGATCCGGGCTTTGCCGAGGGTCGCCCGGTACCTTGGTCTCTTGATCGTTATACTTATAATGCTGTGGTCGGAGCCCAAGTCTACGTCTTCGTTCCGCCAGGCCACTTATAGGGAGCCCGCCATGCACGACAGGTCCGGTATGGTGTCCCTGTTGACGCTGTTTCCCTTTCGGGTGACGACGCCTGGTTAATTGGCCCAGTTTGAAACACTTGTAACACTGTAACGGTCGTGGCACATATGAACGCACTGAGTGCCTCACATAACCTACTTTGATCGATGCTGGCAAAGGGTCTGACTCGAACACCAACTTGATGCACCGGGAGCGGCCGAATCGGTTGATGTCGAGGATTCGCACTGTCGACGATAGAAGAAATCGGAGGTCTTCATCCTTGATGTCAATGTCCACATCTGATGCAATACCAGTGCAGGTATCGTTGCCATACGCTAGGAATGAGCAAACTGGGATGTTGCCAACCACTTGAATGACTTTCAAAGCCTCCAATACTGCCTGAGAACTCACGTCCACCGCCAGAATGTTCTTCCGAGCATTAATGCGGATCTCTCTCACATGTCCTGAGGCTATTCGATCGAAGTGTTTGGTCAGCGAAGTGTTTGGTCAGCTGCCGCAGTTGAGGCGTAGCCCACGCAGAAGACCCGTTCGTCACATCTGCTTTTATGAGTAGAGTCCCTGCCTGCTGACGTCCGGCGAAGCTTGCGCTTCAAGTGGCGCGATTGGAGTAGCGTATAATCCCTGTCCGATTTTATCTCTGCCGCTGTTGAGCTGTCAGATCAATCAGGAAGCCCATAGTCTGTAATGTCGCGGTTTCCCACGGAGAGGGCTACCGCCGCGGGACTCGCCTTGTCAGGAGGGCGCGGAGGTCCTCCGTCCCCCATTCCGGAGGACGACGTCTTCGGGGAAGCTCCTGATATCCAGAAGCCGCACAAGTTTGAAGAACCACAGAACAAGGACTTTCGTTACGCACTTCTTGGCGTTCTTCCAAGTGTCAACTCAAAGGAAAGCTCATTACTTTCCGAAGCGAGCTCAGGATCCTTTAGAACACGCACCTATAAAGCGATATACACCAAGAAAGAAGATGCATGTGCTTGCTGTGGTAAAGCTAAGGAAACGATGGAGCATGTTTTATTAGAAAGTGATGATAGCTGCCCAGCGGTCGATTTAGGCACCTCTGGCCTCCTTGAAGCCCTTGGGTTCAGCGAGAGCAGGGGAAAAGTGAAAGAGGCGATTGAAAGATTGACAGAAGAAAAGTAGGGAAACGATCAACAACGGATGCAAAGAAAAACGAATTTCCCAATCATGATTCAGAAAGTTTGGTGATGGAAATTCTTCGTGTTTTTTTTTCCTTTTCTTCTAATCTCTTTTTTTTTAAACATAGGTAGGACATTAGCCATATAATAACAAGAGCTTGGTGGCCAACCCACCGCCCCGTTCCAAAGGGGACGCTCATAGCATCCATCCATACATGGTGCCTTTCTACGGCCGCTCGGTGCCTATAGACTAGCTCCCGAATACCTTTTGCGTTTCTTTGCCGGGAACTCTTGGGAACGCTGATCTCACCGCACGCTTTCAGCACTAGATGCCCTACACCGTGACTGTGTAGGTGACATTGATGTGTACGGTTCCTTACGGCAGAGGAGATTCATAGTGGGCTGGTTTCAGTTAAGATCGACCAACCATTTCCGGTCGATAGCTTAAGATTACGTGACAATAAATGTATGTTATAGTTCATGTGGCAGCAAAGTCGAATCCAAGCTTACTTTATCGACAAAAAAGATTGTTTCAGCAGGAAAAAAAACCTTGCAATATTTCTAATGCCTCAGGCCATCATCCGCGAACAACGAATTATTGACGCTGTCCCAAAATATTACGGGGCTAGTGTTCACAGTGCAACCGAAATATTTTTTTTTTTTGCTGACTGATATTAACCGATAGTTCTTCTGGCAAAAATAAACGTAATCTTGTTGGGAGCTTCATATGTGGAACAAGAACATTACAAACATATAGCACAAACCTCAGTTTGGCTCACGTTTGCACCCTTTCTTTTACATCAAATGCAAGCCCAGGGTGCTGACATTTTTTGCACACCTCAAGCGAACTGTTACTTTAATTGCTGCTGAAGCTTTTCCTTCCAATCGTGTTTTTTTTTTGCATGTACAAAATGGGTGCCCAATAAACCATGTCTATCGCTAAATGGAAATTTCAAAAAATTGTACGAAAGAAAACCACTTCTTTTCCAATATGCTCCCAGTGAATTTAAGGCATATGGTCTATGAATTCATGAAATAGTATTTTGATTTTTACTGCAAGTGGACGTGATATAGCGGAAAAAATACGACCCGTTTCGCGTAATTTCATTTGTGGGTGGAAGTGTGCCTTGTGGTTTCCTTAGCTTCTCAAAATGAATGGTCCTGGCGTAAAGTGAATGTCGTGCGTTTTCGCGGGCAGAAAGTCTGGTAAACAGTAACTTCATTAATTTAGCAGCGGTAATAAGCAATACGAACACGAAAAAGGGTCTTTGCGTCCACGCACTTAGCACTTTTCATTGTAGCCGTATGCTTGTCTTTGCCTTTGCTGCCGGACACCAGAACTGCCGGTCTACTCTGATTGTGAAAACAAAAGAGGTGATTTGGCTTAATTTTGGTTGTTTGCTCACGGACAGGAAAAATTTCAGCCGGAAGCTATGATTCACATTAGGGTACGTTTTCGGCTACCGAATGTTCCCCACATGAAGAATTTCGCAACCATCGTCCTGTCTCTCGTGTACTTTTTTCACAATCTTGTCACGTAAGTTCTGAACAGTCTGTCTGTCACGTAAGACAGACAGACTGTTTGTTTTGTCAATCTGATTTTCTTTGTATGTACCACATGTCGCCCTCCCTGCTTGGACCACGTGTTCGCAGTATTCAATAAATAAATAAATAAAATAAATAAAAATGGCGATTCGACCCTCGCCATGTCGCCCCTTCGCCGACCCAGTGTCTAATAAGCTTGGGCCACAGTGCGAGTGCTCGTTATCGTCACCGGTCGTCGAGCACGTTGCGTTGTCTTCACTCCCCCTTCGTCGTCCGCCTCTCGTCAAGCCGTCGTCGTCATACAGGCTTCGTGATACAGTCGCCGTCATGCCATCGTCGTCGTACACTCGTCGTCATTACCACTGTTTTCATGTTATAGCCGTCGCGCTGTCGTATATTGTTATACCATTGTCATCATTTTAGAACAGTCGATTAAGACTTGCGTTGGAGCCAGCTGGAATAGCGTAAAATAAAATACAGCCGTGTAGTTAAGACAGACAGACAGACAGACAGACAGACAGACAGACAGACAGACAGACAGACAGACAGACAGACGGACGGACAGACGGACGGACGGACGGACGGACGGACGGACGGACGGACGGGCAGACGGACAGACGGACAGACGGACAGACGGGCAGACGGACAGACGGGCAGACGGGCAGACAGACAGACAGACAGACAGACAGACAGACAGACAGACAGACAGACAGACAGACAGACAGACAGTAGAAATCGTCTGTGCTCACCTTCATATTGTGTGCCTGTCTTAACTCGAATTACGAATGGTCATCTTACTGTCGTCGTGCCTTCATCGCCATACCGCCTTTAGTCGTTCCGGCAACGTCATTCCTTTTTTTTTTTCTTCAGTCCATCGTGATCAATGCGCCGGCGTCATACAGTCGTCGTGATTCCGCTGTGCTGATAGAGGAACCTTGGCAGCAAAGCGGGACGATACTGGAGTATGTGGCATGTAGCCAGAACAACTTGAATACGGTGTGTCGCTAAGTGACTCGCATGCTTACCGCATTACCATCGAGAGTCATCGTGAGATGAGTTCTGCCGTAATATTTACTTTTTAGTAAATATTTGGCTGATGCTTTTTTTTCCGCGTCTCACTTTTAATGCCAAGTTTTCGACATGCTTCCACGCCACCTGGTCCAGCAAACTACGTTTCTGCAACGCTCTGGTGTGCCCAGTGCCAGAACATCGCCGATATTTGCGGATATTTCGGGCTAGTTCAGGTGCAATAATCGCTACGATTCGGGCCTTAACGCCTTCACAGGGCCACGGTCCCACATGCACAGAGTTTCTCACAAATACCATTAGAAGTAACCCTAGCCCTATGGAAACAGCGGTTCATTAGGCATGAAAAGGACGAGTAGTACAACACGGAATTGCCTGAACTTTATCCTTCTGGTTTTAAACGGCTTGGTGACATTGCAATTAGGATTATCTTCAACGACATATTACATTCCAACTGCCACAGTATCCACAGTATTCAATTATTACGCACGCCTTTCCCTGCGCTATTTAAGATGTCAGCACCTAATTGAAAGATAAAAGGTAACACATTACGTCACAAGATCGTTTGAAGCCATACGTACGAAGATTAGACAAATTCACGCATTAGCTGACCAATTTGCAGCGCCAGAACTCTCATTAGTAATTTTTGTAGAAAACTGTGTGCCATAATTCTATATGTTCTCTGAACTCTGTGCCTCTATGCAAGAGAGGGTTGGCGAAGCAATTTCAATTTCTTGGAAGTTCTTCGTGCATGGAGACAAATGGCAAGAGACGTTGATTCTTTTTGCGCTTTGTTTCTTCTGTTCCATTTCTTTACATTCTCCCCACTTCCGCCAATTCAGCATCATCTTGCATATGTGTTTGCGTAAGTTGTTCAAATTTATTTCACGAAGAAAAACTTGCAAAATCTTGACAATAGTGTTTGGGGCGACGACTTTTGCGAGGGCCACATCTTGCGCGCGTTGCTGGTGGTGTATGTGGTCACTGCGGTACAGAAAGGACGTTACCAAATCCACAAACGACATTTATTTCCGCGTTACAAAGCCTATACACGGTTAACTTATGACGCAGCTAGTCGGGGACACCTACGTTCTAATCATGCACTCGTGCTCGCTCCCCATTCGTACAGTGGTCCCGTCGTGGTCAAAGGCGGTGAGTGCGAATACGATTCCTTCTGTCTTGCTGGCCGAGTCGTTCAACACCCTTTCCAGACACCACGTGTCGAGCACGGGGGCGGCGTAACCGAGCAACCGTGAAACTTCAGCAGCAAATCGCACCCTTCTTGTAACGCCTCGTGAGCGTAACATCGAATTTGTTTGATTATAGTGCGGATTATAGTGGATTATGGTGGATTATGGTGGGTTATAGTATAGGCTATAGTCCTCTCAAGCGCGTCCACTCCTGTTCGGATCGACGAACGCAAATTCGAGATGGGCCTCCCTGAACGCCGAGCGAGAGGCTGAATTTGGCTCCCATTGCGCCGCACAAAGTGCCGACAACGGGGTCATATCTGGTCGCGCGAGGCCCATGCCTGACCAAGCAGTGGCTGCTTTCCTCCGCAAAACCATGCCAAAGCCAAGTGCGTCGGTGTAGTACGGTTAAAACGACATATGCTGTAACAGTATTACGCGTTTTTCATTACACGTGGACTTAACGGGTGAACCCCCCCCCCCCCCCGCCCCCCTTCCCCTGCGCTGATCGAACTGAAACACGTTTCACGTCAAAAGAATACGCCACAGATGCCTTTAATTGTAAGCGACCACGCGCTCTTTCCACGCCGAAAACCGCACCAACTGGTCATCAATACAGTCCTTTCGCTTGAGATTTGAAGGGATTGCATTCAGCTGTTGGTGGGAGGAGAAACCTGCAGCAGGTGCTTTCAGCTGTTGTATCATTCATTAATTCACTCTTCAGCGGCGACCGAGATATCGAGCCATTTGAATGCTGTTATACACACGGTGTAGCGAGTAGGTGAGTCTCACCACAGTTCCGAATTTTCGTGCCCTAATGCATGTCCTTCTGAATTCTTTTTGTAAAGTGTCAAAATATAGTAAAACCGTACATAGGGAGTTTTCGGCCTCCTTAAAATCTTTTCTATTGCGAAAATTTAGATTCAAGAACTCTGTATCACGATGTAACCACGTTATCTGTGCAATACTTTGTTCTTATTTCCAGTAAGGTTTTTTTTTACCGGCGTTCCCCGTAAGCTCATATTAGACTGTACTGAAAACCTATTTTTGAGTCGGAGGCATCACCGCTTTTAGGGGTCAGCTCTCTGAATACGTGACACAGCGCTATCAGCTGAATATTCTATTCCGCCGATCCCAAAATTTGTGGGGAAGGAAAAAAAATTCATCGATTACAGGGCAAGGCGACACGAGAGCACCACATGGTATAAGGTGGACTTCGAGCCAGGTTGCTTATCGTTCTGACAGACGTGCAATTTCTTGTCGAAATAACGGACATATTGCTCTCGTGAAGCTGTAAGCCATCTTAAGTTTTCTGAGAAACCAAGCTTTAGAACCTTTACCCGCTTCAAGTTCTACGGCTCTGCAAGGTTTCGGGAAAACAGTAGAAAGGTGCGCTCAACATAAGTGATAAGGGGCGATGACAGCAGAATCACAGTGCAGCTAACAACATAGTTTTTCGTTGTTTCAGTTTGACACAAAGTGTGCCCGAGTGTTGTAACGGCGCGGATTCTTTCCCTTATTGACTAAGT